>NC_045966.1:33236315-33333815 GCF_010909765.2 Amblyraja radiata | reverse complement strand
TGTACAACTGCAGTAGAACCTCCCTGCTCCTATACTCAAATCCTTTTGCTATGAAAGCTAACATACCATTCGCTTTCTCCACTGCCTGCTGCACCTGCATGCCTACTTTCAATGACTGGTGAACCATGACACCCAGGTCTCGCTGCATCTCCCCTTTTCCTAATCGGTCACCATTTAGATAATAGTCTGCTTTCCTGTTTTGCCACCAAAATGGATAACCTCACATTTGTCCACATTATACTGCATCTGCCAAACATTTGCCCACTCACCCAGCCTATCCAAGTCACCTTGCAGTCTCCTAGCAGCCTCCTCACAGCTAACACTGCCTCCCAGCTTAGTGTCATCCGCAAACTTGGAGATATTGCCTTCAATTCCCTCATCCAGATCATTAATATATATTGTAAATAGCTGGGGTCCCAGCACTGAGCCTTGCGGTACCCCACTAGTCACTGCCCGCCATTGTGAAAAGGACCCGTTTACTCCTACTCTTTGCTTCCTGTTTGCCAGCCAGTTCTCTATCCACATCAATACTGAACCCCCAATGCCGTGTGCTTTAAGTTTGTATACTAATCTCTTATGTGGGACCTTGTCGAAAGCCTTCTGGAAGTCTAGATACACCACATCCACTGATTCTCCCCTATCCACGCTACTAGTTACATCCTCGAAAAATTCTATAAGATTCTATAATCAGTCAAACTTTATTTCCCTTTCATGAATCCATGTTGATTCTGCCAAATTCCATTCATTATTTTCAATATGCTGTTATCACTTCCTTAATATTAGATCCCAGCATTTTCTCTACTACTAACAACAAGCTAATTGTTATGCTGTTCCCTGTTTTCTCACTCTATCTTTTTTTTTTAATGGCAAAATTATATTTGCTACTTTCAAATCTGTGTTTACCTTTCTAGAATCCATGGATTTTTCAAAAAACGATAACCGGCGCCTCCACTATCTCAAAACCCTGGATAGAGATAATCACATCTGGGGAATGTTGGCTTCAATTTAGTTACAATTGATTTATCGGGAAGGTATTTTGCTAACCCAATCAAGTCAGTTGTAAAATTGACCTATAAACGTATGTCATTTAATCCATCATTTCGAAGCTTAGAAATAAAACATTACAATCTTGAAAACACATGGAAGTATCTAGTGAGATACCTAAGGCGCAACTTTTGAAAATGTACATGTTTTGTTCATTTTAGATGGACCCACTGAATGTTTTATATCAAGTCTGCGCAATATTTTATTTTTGTTTAGTAGATTAGTTCAGTAGATTTAATCTAAAATACATTGATTGAATTGATGGATTGATTGATTGAAAGAAAAAAAGAAAGATGCAGCATAGAAAAGGGCCCTTTGGCCCATAGAGTCCACAGCAACTGTTCACGCTAGTTCGATGTTATCCCACTTTAACATCCACTCCCTGCACACTAGGGGAAATTTACAGAGGTCAATTAACCTACAAACCTGCGCCTCTTTACAGTGTGGGTGGAAACCGGGAGACCCAGGGGAGATCCAGCTGGCCACAGGTAGAACTAGCAAATTCTACACAGATGGCAGCCGAGGTCAGGTTTGAACGCAGGTCTCTGACCCTTTGAGGCAGCAGCCATATAGCAACTGCATCAATGTTCTGCTAATTGATATACCAAATATACCCAGACCATGCTCAATAATCTTACATTTTTTAATAACCTTTGGATAGAGTCTGGCAATAGCCCCTCAGCATAAGACTATCCAGTAAGTTTAATCTCTTGTCATATTGTGTATTTGCTTTTTCTGCAAATCACGATATATTGCCCCTCTTCACATTTCAGGTAATGTCACGCAGCCAGCAGTTCATATTGGAAATTTACCGTGCACACATTGAAAATGTTACCGCACTTTCTGGTTCAGAATAGTAATTAAGATTCTCATTTGATTTACAGTGCCAGTTGCTGCAGACTTTGGTTCTTTTATGTTTCACAGATAATGTATCCAATGAAAAGGACTGCATTGACAGACCAACAACACAGAAACATAGAACAAATCATTTATGCCACTCCAGCTGTTTTGATGCACCAGTTCTTCAGATGCAGATATTATGGGAAACATTTAAAGACAATAATTGTATCCGTTTCTCAAGTAACAGGATTATGGAATGATTCTGAAATAGAATCAGGTGAAGCCATCTCTTATGAAGAGAGAATTGTCAGATATAAATGGATCGCCCCAGGATTATGTACATTATATCCAAAGCATTATTATGTGGACATTTTCATTATACCAATATGGACAACTTGAGAACATGGATTGTGTTTCAGTGGGAAAGAAAAATGTGGGTACATCTACACTGGTGAATAAAAACAGTGTCAGGATTTTCATTTAATCTTGTTGGCTGTCTTTCTTTGGGTCCTAGCCTGGAATTAATAAAATAAGACCAAGAGGATAAACTGTTTGTGATCAGAAGGCTTTACGATAAAATATGGGCAAATTTCTACAGGCTCAAACAGCATTTTGTGCAAAGGCTGCAAATGTCAATCCAGGTCATTTAAAACAAAGAATTGAGTCTCCTTGTAAGATTACGCTTTGTGAAGGAAATTGGATAGGCATTCTTAACATGCTGCTGTGAAAAATAAAGGGGTGTGTCCAAAATAATCCAAGCAGCCACATACAGTAAGTGAGAAACATTTTTGTTAATCATTACAGCCTCTTACTATGTTTGTAAGTGAGCTGGTTGAAAAAAGAGTCAAACGCCCAGTTATTTGCCGGAGGAGAAGTATGACATCAGAAATCAGCTGGTAACATAATTCTCCTTGAATACACCCCCCCCCCCCCCCCATGAGAATTGACAACATGACCATATTCCATTGTCATGGGCTCACAGAGAGAACTGATCAATGGGGCTTCTGCTTTTCCGTACAAAGCGGATGGTGCTGGATGCACAGGTACAATGAATACCAGAAATATTGTTCTGGGTCAGAGGCAGTGAACAGGATGTCTGGTGTGCATTGCAAGATGACCAGAGCTGTCTGTCAACCATCTATGGGATGGTTTTGCATCTTCTTATGCCCGAGAAATTAGCAATGAATGATGTTTAGTAAGTTTGCAGATAACACTAAAATGGATAGTTTCATAGACAGTGAAGATAATAATCACGAATTACAGTAGTACCTTAATTAGCTGGATAAGAGGACCAAGGAATGACAAATGGAGTTTATCAGGGAACTGAGTTTAGAAGTTGGGATGTTATATTACAGTTGCGCAAGACATTGATGAGGCCATAATTGGAGTATTGTGTTCAGTTTTGGTCATCCAGCTATAGGAAAGATATCATTATGCAGGAAATAGTGTAAAGAAGCTTTACAAGATGTTGCTAGGACTCAAGGCCTGAGCTAAAGGGACAGATTAGGCAGGCCAGGACTTTATTCATTGGAGCATAGGAGACTGAGGTGTGATCTTACGGAAGTGTATAAAATCACAATAGGGGAATACACAGAGTCTGTTGCCCAAGGAATCAAGAAATGGAGGGCATAGATTTAAGGTGAGAGGCAATAGTCTTAATAGGAACTTGAGCAGCAACATTTTCACACAGAAGGGTGTGGACATAAGGGAATAGTTATGGCAGGTACAATAACACCATTTAAATGTCATTTGGACAGGTATGTGGACAGGAAATGTTTAGTGGGAACTGGGGAAATGTGACTAGCTTAGATGGGCATCTCAGTCAGCATGGACGGGTTGGGCTGAAGGGTTCCATGTTGTATGACTCTGTAACTCTATGACTCTGGGAAGAAACCATCAATTGAGATGTTTTCTGTGATGTTGAAAAAAAAGTCCACCTGCTCATTATTCGGTTAGTAAGTTGGGGGAGTAATCCACGAGAAATGAATCAATTGCTCCCACTAAGATGTTGCATTATATCTTTTCCTTATACATGTATTTAATTCAATTTAAAACCTGCGACCACCCCTTTCATTCCATTCCTTTGTTGAAGCGGAAGACCTCGTGCAAATCTGCTTTGCTTCTGGACTTAATTCGCTATTTTTAGGAATTCATTTAAGTAATTTGGTTTAATTCACTATCCCCCAACAGGAATATAAAAGTAGACATGTCTACGCCCCATTCATTTATTATATTTGATCTGTACATTCACCATTTACACATCATTTTTCAAGATCCTTCAGAAACCTTCCATTTCTCAAATTTATTCATCCTTAAACTGAGAATTAAAATTCATCTGCTATTCACAGCTTTTTGGAGGTCAAATCTTTGAATAAAAATCCTTTTCTTGTATTGCCTCTCTAGCTAGATGCTCTAATTTTATGTCTTGCATCACACATTTAGCACTCCTACAACCATGTTCTGCAGTGTTGGTTTCTTTACACTGAAGATTAACAAATAGAAATGTAATGTTATGAATTAAGAGTCTTGGTATTATTTCTGAAACATTTTATATTCATTGAGCCAATCCGTTAAATTATATATTTTCCGTACAGTATATACACATGCCTGTGTATTTTAGTAAGACTTACAGAAACAGCATCATTCAATTAACATACAGAATGGTTGGTTCTACGCAGTAAAGAAAAAAATCAAAAATAAATTTTGGAAAATAGTTTTGTTTACAAACTCAGTTTTTTAGTTAATGGCAGAGAACTACTGAATTAAGATTCAGAAATGTAGCAAAATATAACATGGGAATAGTAACAACATTTTGATTACATAAAATTATGTTTTCAAAATACAGAAGGCGACCTGGGGGGATTATTATGTTTATTGCTAACAAAATGAAAAGGAATTGCCTGAAAAACTATTTTCACACTAGTTATTCACACTAGTTATATGTCTATGAGGATGTGACAATGGTGACAGATGAGGGTTAGGCAGCGGATATTGTCTACATGGATTTTAGTACGGTATTTGATTAAGTCCCCCACGGTAGGCTGATCCAGGAGATTAAGATTTATTGGATTATTAGTAACATTGTCAAAAGATTCAAAAAGGTTCAAAAGTATTTTATTGTCACGTGTACCAGTTAAGGTACAGTGAAACTCGATTTACAATACAGTCTGACTAAAAAAAAGCAACAAGACACACAACTACATAAAAGTTAACATAAACATCCATCATAGCGGATTCCTCACATTCCTCACTGTGATGGAAAGTAATAAAGTCTAATCTTCTTTCCTCTTTATTCTTCCGTGGTCGGGGCAGTCGAACCATCCGCAGTCGGGGTGGTCGAAGCTCCCGCAGCCGGTAATCGAATCTCCCATAATCGGGGTGGCCTGGAGCTCCAGAGGTCTGTCCCTAACCAAGGGTCTGCGAGCTCCATGGTTAAAGTTTGCAGGCTCCTGCGGTTGGAGCTCCGAGGTCGATTCCCGTCAGCTCCACAATGTTAATTCCTGCAGGCTCCTGCGGTTGGAGCTCTCAAAGTCGATCCCCAGCAAGTGGTCGCCAGCTCCTCGATGTTAGGCCGCTATGCGGATGAGATACGATAAGGAATTTTTATTTTTGTAATTTATTTTATATATCGCATCTCCTTTGAGGTAAGAGATTTTAAAAAAAGTCTCCCCTAAACTCCCCATCCACCACATAAAACAAAGCTAAAGAATGCTAAAACATACATTTTCCACATACTAAAAAACAACAAATGAAGAAAAGGACGAGACAGACTGTTGGCGAGGCAGCCGTAGCGGTGCCACCCAGTCGTATAGAGCTGTTTTATATATATATCACAAACAGCAGAAGCCTCTCCATAGATCCCATATCTCTCCATATATATATATATAGTCTCTCCATATATATTATATGAAATGGTATGAAACTGCATTTTAATCTGGTGGCCTTGCACCTGTTTGAAATGGTATGAAACTGCATTTGAATCTGGTGGCCTTGCACCTTGCTTGAAGTGGTATGAAACTGCACTTGAATGTGGTGGCCTTGCACCCTGCTTGAAGTATTAGGAAACTGCATTTAAATTTGGTGGACTTGCACCCTGCTTGAAATGGAATTTCAAGGAATAGCCGTGAGTCAACTACCAGCCCACCAGACGTGAGTGAGTGAGCTGCCAGCCCATTCGGCCCACAATGTCCATTGTTCACTAGCCCTCTGGAAACCAGTCCCTTCAGCCGACAACACCCATACTAGCGCTCCAGAAAGCGCCCCCCCCCCCCCCCGGCCACCAATATTGGAATTGGTGGAGAGGTGGAATATTGCGTTGGGGGACCAGCCCTCCCGTGTGAACATGGGACCCAACGGGTCCCACTTAGTCTAATTAATATATATAACGCAACAAAATTTAATTTTAAAAAATATATATATATATATATATATATATATATATATATATATATATATATATATATATATATAGTGCATTCAGAAAATATTCAGACCCCTTCGCTTTTTCCACATTTTGTTACATTACAGCCTTATTCCAAATTAGATTTTTTTTTTTTTTTAAATCATCAATCTACACACAATATCCCATAATAAAAAAGTGAAAATATGTGTTTAGAAAGTTTTGCAAAATAATTAAAAAGAAATAACTGAAATATCACATTTACGTAAGTATTCAGACCCTTTACTCAATACTTTGTTGAGGCACCTTTGGCAGTGATTACAGCATCAAGTCTTTTTGGGTATGATGCTACAAGCTTGGCACACCTGTATTTGGTTAATTTCTCCCATTCTTCTCTGCAGATCCTCTCAAGCTCTGTCAGGTTGGAAGGGGAGCGTCAATGAACAGCTATTTTCAGGTCCCTCCAGAGATGTTCGATCGGGTTCATCCAGGCTCTGGCTGGGCCACTCAATGACATTCACAGACTTATCACGAAGCCACTCCTGCGTTGTCTTGGCTGTGTGCTCAGAGTCGTTGTCCTGTTGGAAGGTGAGCCTCTGCCCGAGTCTGAGGTCCAGAATACTCTGGAGCAGGTTTTCATCAAGGATCTCTCTGTACTTGGCTCCGTTCATCTTCCCCTCAATCCTGACTAGTCTCCCAGTTCGTGCCGCTGGTAAACATCCCCACAGCATGATGCTGCCACCATCATGCTTCACCGTAGGTATGGTATTGGCCAGGTGATGAGAGGTGCCTGGTTTCCTCCAGATGTGACACTTGACAGCCAAAGAGTTCAATCTTGGTTTCATCAGACCAGATAATCTTGTTTAGGTGCCTTTTGGCAAACTCCAAGTAGGCTGTCATGTGTCTTTTACTGAGGAGTGGCTTCCGTCTGGCCACTCTACCATAAAGGCCTGATTGGTGGAATGCTGCAGATATAGTTGTCCTTCTGGAAGATTCTCCCATCTCCACAGAGGAACTCCGGAGCTCTGTCAGAGTGACCATCGGGTTTTTGGTCACCTCCCTGATCAGGGTCCTTCTCCCCCTATTGCTCTGTTTGGCTGGGCGGCCAGCTCTATGAGGATTCCTGGTGGTTCTAAAGTTCTTCCATTGTCCTCTTCGGGACCTGCAATGCTGCAGAAATTGTTTTATACCCTTCCCCAGATCTGTGTCTCAACACAATCCTGTCTCGGAGGTCTACGGACAATTTCTTCATGGCTTGGTTTTTGCTCTGACATGCACTGTCAACTGTGGGACCTTATATAGGCAGGTCTGTGCCTTTCCAAATCATGTCCAATCAATTTAATTTAATTGTCCACTAGTGGACTCCAATCAAGTTGTCGAATCATCTCAAGGATAATCAATGGAAACAGGATGAACCTAAGCTCAATTTTGAGTGTCATAACAAAGGGTCTGAATACTTTTGTAAATGTGATATTTCAGTTATTTATTTTTAATTACTTTGCAAACATTTCTAAACACCTGTTTTTGCTTTTCATTCTGGGGTGTTATGTGTAGATTGATGATGAAAAAAAAAGAATTTATTCCATATTAAAATAAGGCTGTAACGTAACAAAATATGGAAAAGTTGAAGGGGTCTGAATATTTTCTGAATGCACTGTAAATGACTTGGAACTAAACATAGATTGGTTGGTTAGTAAATTTGCAGATGATACCAAGATTATTGGGATTGCGGACAGTGAGGAAGGCTGTCACAATTGGGATATAGATCAGCGCCAGAGATGGGCAGAGAAATGGCAGATGGAGTTTAATCTGAGTGTGAGGTGTTACACTTTGGGAGGTCAAACGTAAAGAGAAAATATACAATTAATACTATGATCAATAAGAGCATTGATGTACAGAGGAATCTTGGGGTCCAAGTCCATAAGTCTGAAAGTGGCAACACAAGTAGATAGAATAGTAAAGAAGGCATACGGCACAAGTGAATATTCATTGTTATTAGTGAATATGATCATGAAAAAAGTTTGGAAAATTGAGAACATCCAAAGGTGGAAATGAAAAGACATTTTTCTGAAATTTAGGAAGTTAAAAACATTTGAATAACTTAGATAAAGAAATTAAATTTGCACCAATATGCATTACTTCACCACAAATGCAAAGATCATGCTTTAGAAGTAATTATTAAAGCTTTATTTCAGACACAGGTCCATATAACACATCAAACAGTACAAAGAATTACAAAGATACATTAAAAAATTGCATATTAGCCTAAAATATATATAAGCTGTTGCACCAATGCCGTCTTAGCCTAGAAGTGAATCTATAGCAGCTTTTCAGAGGGCTGACTAGGGCTTCAATTATGTGGTTCTCTGATTTGTCCAGGCGACACATAAAACTAAACATCAGCTGTTTTAAGAGTGCCTCACAGGTTGGCACTCTAGTGGACACAAACAATTGACTGGCACTATGCCACCTAGGGACACGAAGTAGCAACCTCATTGCATCATTGTATGCAACCTTAAGCCTCTGCATACTCTTGTTCTTATAATTAGACCACAATTGAGCAGTATATGACGGTGTGATGTAGGTTCTGAACAGGGAACACTTCACAGAATCAGAGCACATATAAAACTTCCTTATAAGCATGTTGGCTTGAAGATAAATTTTACAGCGCTGTCGGTAGAGGTCTTTGTCATCCTTCCAGTCATCAGATATGACATGACCTAAGTATTTAATTTCCTCACACACAGCAAGAGGACTGTCTGACAAATAAAAGGTCGGAAAAGTTGATTCCCTGTCCTCAGCGCTTCTAATTACCATTATGCGGCTTTTCTTAGCGTTATACTTAATGTCATAATCAAGGCCATACTGAGAGCACACCTTCAGCATCTGCTGCAGCCCAGCACTCAATGGACAGAGCAGGACCAGGTCATCTGCATACATCAGATGATTAACAATAGTGTTGCCCACAAGACAGCCAGTTTTAGCCTATTTAACTGATTTGACAATTCGTCCATATAAACATTAAATAAAATAGGAGACAAAATTCCTCCTTGCCGCACTCCGTTACTAACACAGAATGGAGCAGATACAACATTGTCCCATTTAACGTAAAACGTTTGATGGGCATACCAGAACACTAAGATTCTCACTAAGAATTTAGGGGCACCTCTATTTAGCAATTTTACAAACAAGTGTTCATGGTTAATTCTATCAAATGCCTTGGACGCATCAATAAAACATAGGAATACAGATGAATTCAGGCTTGTGTACCTGAACACAATCTCTTTAAGAGCATAGGTACACAGGTCAGTTCCATGTTTTCTTTTGAACCAAAACTGATTGTCAGTAGTAAGGACATACATTTCTAGCTTTGTCAGCAGTATTCTCTCCAGTACTTTAGATAAGATACTGGCTAGTGCAATAGGTCGGTAATTATCAATACTGTTGAGCCTACCAGCCTTATCTTTAATCACAGGCACTAGCATTACAGACATAATATCATTTGGCAAGACACCATGAACCAGACAGCCATTAAAGCACATGGAAAGCAAAGGGCAGAGCTTATAGCTGGCATATTTTAGATGTTCTGCAGTAATGCAGTCCATACCACAGGCTTTGTTGTTATCCAACATGTTAATGGCATCATAGACATCTGCTGCCCTAACTATCATATCTACAGAGAGATCAATATGTTCATGATTGATTCTAACTGGGTTACTTTTAACACAGTTAAAAAGGTTACAGTAGTGCTCACGCCAACTCTCAGCTATTTTTTCTGGGCTACTAACACCTTCAATGTCAGACGGTAGGGGTGTTTTACTGTTATTCATTACTCTGACCTCTTTCCAGAAGTTAGTAAGGTTGTTATTCTGTACACCTTTTCTGTGCATTGATAAAAACAGTGTAACCGCAGCTTGTCTGAAAGAATAAAATAAGTGGTTGAGCCCTCAAGCCTCCTGTCCCAGCTCCATCAGTTACCTCCACCGTTAATTCAATCATCAAAGCTGCCATTCTGTGAAATATCTCCTCTAGTTCATCCATTAGCAATCCATTCAGTTGAATCTTAATTTCCGCTCAACTTTATACAGTGTTTCTATCTGTTCATCTACCTTTATTGACCAGCTTGGCCATTGTTTGCACAAATGAGATTTACAAATTGAACCACAAGCACACAGTTACATGTTGAACACCGATTTTCTGGCACCCTCGATTCCAGAACCTTTCAAGATTATCTGTTTTACCGGTCCAACAGAGGACACCACTCCTTCCGCTGTAGTCTGCTTACTGCAAACCATTGTTATGACGGACCATAACGGAAGGAGTGGTGTCCGTTATTGCAGATGATGGTTAATAGACTAAAGGACACAAAGTGCTGGAGAAATTCAGCGGGTCAGGGTCATTGGAGAACAGGACCCTTCCTCAGATTAAAGAAGTTCCTCCTCACCTCCTTTCTAAAAGAGTGCCCTATAATTCAAAGGCTATGACCTCTGGTCCTAGACTCTCCCACCAGTGGAAACATCCACTCTATTTATGCCTTTCACTATTTTGTATATTCTATTTCAACTGAGCTCTCGTAATTCTGTACAGATTATAAACGTGGGCGGACCATCAGTTGCCGGAAAATCAGTGTTCAACCTGTATATTCTTTGAATTGTTCAGTTTGCATTATCTTTTGATATTTACCCAATCTTCAGCCCTGTTTTGAATATATTCCCTGATCTTTAGGAAGAAATGAATGAAACAGAATCAGGTGCTTTAGGCATAATTTTTGCTGTGTCCTCATCTCCAATGTGGAAATTTCAGTACAGCACAGATTCCGAGAATTAAATATGAGTGAAAGGGAAATGGCATAGTCCTCCCAATATGCCAACAGGACAAACATCATTTAACTGATCAGTTGTGTCCATTTATGTCATTTTTATGAATGTTGTTTTGTGGTAATGGAGCAGCAGAATCCACTATTCCCTGCCTGACACCTGGCAGCTGAATGAAGTTCCAGGTAACCATATAAACTTACCCTAACAAAATAACGCAATCTGGTCCACAGTCCATGCAGAATAAAACAACACCACCTGTCCACTGCCCTCCCCCTCCCGCTCCCTCCCTAATATATCCTTTGGGGGTTTTTTACCACTAACTGTGACTCTTTGTAATTGGCTAGAATGATTATTGACATGAGCAGATATAAACAGTATGTGCAGTGGGCCAATCCCTGCCTTAATGTCAGTCCATAATTTGACAAGAATTTGCTGTTGTAATGGAAAGATAAAATAGCATCTCCAGTGGGAGGTTGGAGATAGAAAGTGAGGCTCTATATCTGTGGCTGGCACACCTCCATATTTGTTTCCGTACAAAAATCTGTTAAAATGATTGGGCATGCAACTTTAAAAAGATTGCCGAGAATGTACCAACAATACATATAATTACTGCCATATTGCAAGCGACTCATTTTTGAGAAGCCACTCTGCCAGATGTATTTTTTTCTATAAATTGGATGTATTTTGAGGCAAGTTAATAGTTTCCTTGTAGCTGTTTGACATACAAGAATTATTGTTATTTCACAAGCTTTGAACACCAATATGAGCAATCTATAGAATATTTGAAGGTGATTAATCCAACATATCAAAAAAAGTTATGGCAATTATGCAGGACAAATTCAGATTTGGTCCATAAAATATCGTTACTGTTGTGCAGTTCCTTTCTTTATAACTATTATGGAAATAAATTATCTTTTAGAATGTTACATATTTTTCAAAATCCTTCAAAAATATAAATTAATTATTTTGTAAACTGTTTATTTTGTGACTATCTACAGTTCTATCATTAATCCAGTATAGCTTGAAACCTGGTTCTTCAGCATAGAAGGCAGTATATAATTAGAAATATCAATGAATGATGCCCTAAGTGATGTAAATTAATTTCTGAAAATTCCTAAGGTTGTTAAGGTTGATTAGATGCATTCACATGGAACTATTTTGTTGCTTTTGGATATTTGTTAACCCATGCAAAGAGAAACTTCCAACAAAGTACAACAAAGTCTTAAGGTAATTCGTTGGAAAGTTATCAACAAAAATGACGCTGAACTACTTGAGGAATGGAATTGTGCTGGCTCTGGCTGATGAGAAATATTGGCAATTGTGGGTACACTGACAGGCTCAGAATCTAAATCTGTCCGTTTCCTCTACAGCTGGATGCAATGTGGTCTTCCACATAGAAACATAGAAACATAGAAAATAGGTGCAGGAGTAGGCCATTCGGCCCTTCGAGCCTGCACCGCCATTCAATATGATCATGGCTGATCATCCAACTCAGTATCCTGTACCTGCCTTCTCTCCATACCCCCTGATCCCTTTAGCCACAAGGGCCACATCTAACTCCCTCTTAAATATAGCCAATGAACTGGCCTCAACTACCTTCTGTGGCAGAGAATTCCAGAGATTCACCACTCTCTGTGTGGAAAATGTTTTCCTCATCTCGGTCCTAAAAGATTTCCCCCTTATCCTTAAACTGTGACCCCTTGATCTGGACTTCACCAACATCGGGAACAATCTTCCTGCATCTAGCCTGTCCAACCCGTTAAGACAGGGCCTCCACAATAGAATCGTACAATATAATGATGAGGAAATTTTACCTGACATGTTCACCAGGTCCACCCTGTTACAGGGTGTGAAGGGGAATCAATTGAAAAACAAGTCATTCCTTTTAAAGTTCTTTTGCTTCACATAAATGTCTTTTCATTATTTTGAAAAGCTTTTAGTTGACTTTATTTTGTTCTCTGATGGTAAATTTAAAACATAATAACTGCAATACGTTGAGTATTTTACCTTGGGGAACATCTAATGCAGTTATCACACTGATGTACCAGATGGAGAAAACAGGTCAAGAATACGAGACTACAAGGAGTGCAACAGTTAAGGTGGATCCTATATCACAGTGTTGAGTCTAATGGATTAAGATGGTTGAAAAGTAGCAAGAAGAACAATGTTTGAAAAGAGCCTTGCTTGCTTTTGAATATAATTGTTAAGGGACTTTGAAGACCTGAGCATACTACCTGGTTAGATATTTTTACCTTATTGTTTTGGACACTCATATTTAGTCGAAAGTTAATGCCTTCGATAAAGGATGCACAGTCGACAGCTCTACTTCTATTTATGCATCCAAATCTGGGAAGAGGAGCAAATACCAAGGTACCAGGCTGCGACCTCACCATCTTCCATGTTGGCCGGTGTGGGCAAGTTGGGCTGAAGGGCCTGTTTCCACACTGTATCACTCTTTGACTCTCTATGACTCTATGACCAATCAAAGTGGAAAAAGAAAATGTGGAATAATATTGAGAATCTTGGATCCATGCATCGTATGTGCATAGAGATCCTGTCCCTGTCCAAGTACCATTTTATGCTCCATGTTCTATTGTTAGGTTTATGATTTACAAGAGTTCTTATTTATTCTCATTATAACCAGCTGAAACAATGCTTTAGATTGAGTGTTGTATTGTTGTTTCCTGTAATGTAAAAACTGCAGATAATCCATGTGGAGATCATGCTGTAACTGGTGAATGGACATTGGTTATAAAGAAAGTTGAGAGTGGAGTGGGGTTTGGGTGAAGGGATGAAAATGTATTTTTCATTCTTCCAAGGTAGACAAAAATGCTGGAGAAACTCAGCGGGTGAGGCAGCATCTATGGAGCGAAGGAATAGGCGATGTTTTGGGTCGAGACCCTTCTTCAGATTCTATTCTAATTTGAATTCCATTCTTCAGACTCTATTTCCAATTCCATTCTTCTAAGTCAGTTTTCAATAGGAATCTGCATTCATTTGTAAACTCAATATAAATACTCAATATCATTCTCTGTTATTGAGGAGCAATACATGTTAACTGTATTTGCAATGAATGAGAAGGCAGTGCTTAAAGTGGAGCCAATTCGTAAGGCTGTTTATTAGGTTTCCTTCTGATGTGAGTTGGTGCACAAAGCTTACTCCAGCTGCTTCAGACACTGCTACTACATACAGGCTCTTCTCAGTCATTCCTGGTGTTGGGTTTGAGCTTTTCCTCATCTAAATGAGTAATATCCTAGGATTGCTGCTGAGTTGATCCTTATCCCACTAATGATTTGTCCTCCTTTCTTCATTCCCCTAAATTAGAATTTCAGTGCAATCGCTGGAAACTGGAAATGCAAACTGAGCATTCCCCTGTTGAGATGATTCTGAGTGTGACAACCTTCCAATCTATGTTTCATTAAAGCTAGATTACAATGGAAATAATTACAGGAAATAAATTGGAACAAGTAGATGAAAAAGTGGTGCACATCTTGGTAATGAAAATACTGCTCTAACATTAAACAGACTAGTTCTTGCAACAATGGAACAATCTGTGGCATACCACCATCTGGTGCACTGATAAAACATTAACTAATTCATTAATTGGAAAAATATGTTGTGTGTCCATTTTAATACATCAACCGTTACTGCTTGTAGCTTTCTGTTAGCTCCATAGTTAACCATATCATCTTCTTAAAGGATCCCTGCTCCCAAAAGGAATAAAATACTAAAATCCTACAATGTCGCCACGTTGCATTAGTTCCATTCACAGTCAAAAACATACTTCTTGCATTTGCTAACTACTGTAGAATTGTAGAGGCCCTTTGGTCCAACAAGTCTGTACTAACCATCAGGTATCCACCCATGTTAATCCTACACGAATCCCATGTTTATCTCCCACACATTCAAAACAGCTCCATCCAGCTTCTAGCACCCACCTACACACTAAGGGCATCTTCCAATCACCAACTAACTTGTCAACCCACATGCTTTTGGAATGTGTGAGGAAAATATTCTTGCTATATTTTGAATGCAAGTATGTTGAGCTGAGGAGGTTGCGCCCTGGTAAAGCAGCTGGCCCTGATGGTGTATGTCCCAGGCTACTAAAAGACTGTGCGGCTCAGCTGGCGGAGCCACTCCAGACCATTTCCAACCTGAGCCTCCAGTCAGGGAAGGTACCAGGTCTGTGGAAAACATCATGTCTCGTGCCGGTTCCCAAAGCAGGGCGGCCGACCGAGATCAACGACTACAGGCCCTTACATCCCATATCATGAAAACAATGGGGCGGCTACTCATTCATCTCCTGAGACCACAAGTCCAGCACGCACTCGACCTACTACAGTTTGCATACCAGGAGAACATTGGGGTGGATGACGCAGTCCTCTACATGCTGCACCGGATCTACTCCTTTTTGGACAAACCCGGTGGCTATGTGAGGATTATGTTCTTCGACTTCTCAAGTGCGTTCAACACCATCCAACCCCTGATTCTGAATGACAAGCTTAAGAAGATGGGGGTGGATTCCACATTTATCTCCTGGATATACGACTACCTGACGGGTCGACCACAGTTTGTCAAGCTGGGGGACAGTGTCTCTGGCACAGTGGTGTGCAATGTTGGAGCCCCACAGGGAACTGTTCTGGCCCCGTTCCTCTTCACCCTGTATACAGCAGACTTTAACTATAAGTCTGACACATGCCACGTACAGAAATATTCAGATGATACAGCGATTGTGGCATGTGTAAGGAACGGGCAGGAGGAGGAATACAGGAACTTGACCAGTGCCTTTTGTGCCTGGAGTGAAGAGAACTGTCTCATCCTGAACACAACTAAGACTAAAGAGATGGTGGTTAACTTTGGCAGGTCCAAGCTCCCCCTTCAGCCGGTCAACGCTGCAGGGGCTGACATTGAGGTGGTGCAGACATATAAATACCTTGGAGTGCACCTCGATAACAAACTGGACTGGTCTGTCAACTCTGACTCCCTCTACAAAAAAGGCCAGAGCAGACTCTTTTTCCTCAGAAGGCTCAAATCCTTCAATGTGTGTAATGATATGCTGCACATGTTTTACAACACTGTGGTTGCAAGTGTTATTTTCTACGCTGTTGTCTGCTGGGGCAACAGCATTAGTGCAAAAAACAACAAGAAGCTGGTCAAACTGGTTAAACGAGCTAGCTCAGTGCTGGAGGGGAGAGTAGACTCTGGGATGGATGTGCTTGAGAGGCGTATGAGGCACAAGGTGCAGGTCATCCTGAAAAACCCCCGGGCATCTCCTCCATGTAATTCTGGAGAGTCAAAAGAGCACTCGGAACAACAACCGGCTCCTCTCCCTGCCCTGTAGAACGGAGCGGTTCAGGAGATCCTTCACCCCTGCAGCCATTAGATTTTATAATTCAGACTGCTAGGCTGTAGGGGGATGCATTTTGCAATTTTTAATTTTTAATTGTTAATTATTGGTCTTTTTAAGTATTTATTGCTCTCAGGTAGTGTCCACATTGTATTCTATGTATTTTCTGTCTGCGTTCGTTTTGAATCTGTGGGTTTGTTGGTTGGGGGCTTCTGGACATCTGAATTTCCCTGAGGGGATCAATAAAGTATTTATTATTATTATTATTATTATGTGGAATGGGAGATCCCCTAATCCTCCACTACTTTGGCTGCAGAATGTTTGTTCCCATAAAGGAATTCTACCCAAAGTAACTGTTGCTGGCTTGTATGACACACAGGTACGAAAATGGTTAACAATATGTTTACAATGTAATCATACCTGTAATAAATTGGAAGGAAACATAAATTACCTTCACCCTTGGTTATAGCTTATATAGTTTATAAACATCTTTGCTTTCAATTCCAGCTATGGTCTCAGACCATGGTTAGGAAAACAAACAATTATTCAGTGGTTTCTTTCATTCAACTATTTAATCTGTCTTTAGATAATATTTGACAGAATTTGAAAAGCAATAGTCTATTATATTAGTCCTCATTTGCTGTTAAAAAGCCAAACTAATTAAACAAAAAAAACAAGGTGGTGGGAAAGAGTCCCATGCTGTATATTTGCGGCAGATTTCTCTGTTTCCACCCATAACATTTTGCCCCCACTTGTGAAGCAAAGTACTGGTGTGAATAAAGTAATTTTACTTCGGAGTCACGTGAGAGACTACGTGAAGAACCCCGTTCGTGCGCATGTGCGTCATATCGTCGTTCGCATTGCGAAAGCACCGGACTGGCAAGCATGTCGCTGCTTGCTGGCGGTAAATTTAAACTAAGAAGGTAAGATTTTTGTTTCTTACCTTTCTTAGATTCCGTGTAGGAACCTCTTTTACAGAGGTTTCCTGTCGGTACTTCGCGAGGCCGATGAGGGAACCAGCTATGGGCTGTGGGAAGACCCTGGTTCCGACCGCGCTAGCGGATAGCTGATAGGTCGGGTTTTGCGAATTTTTATTAATGCTTAAAACGCTGGGGAATATTCCAGTTGGGTTGCACTGCAGCAGCGTTAGAATTGCTGACTTGCAGTGCCAGAGACCCGGGTAGCAACGGGTACTGTTGGAATTAAAATGTTAAATTCTAAGAGGACAATGTGGGTCCTCTGGAGGCGTTTAAAGAACAGTCAGCCCTAGTACTGGCAGGGTTCCCCTCCGGTAAAATATACAGATGCTGGGGTTCCTGGGGAAGGGAAATCCACCAGCAATGCGGTTTCCAGACCGCAGTGGTCCCCAAGATATAGGATCAAACTAACCTCAACGGTCAGCATTATTTCTGGGAGGGTTCCCCTCCAGTAAGGTATAAAAATTTGGAGGTTATTTAGGATGAAGATAATAATGGAGAAGCTGCTCCATCTAGACACACTAGGGAGTTGTGTCAGCGTGGGCCTATGGAGGAGCCTGCGCCAGCAGCACCTTGGAACAGGGCTGCTTACTTTGAATGCCTAGTCTATGGCAGCGTGGGCCTATGGGAGAGCCCGCGCCAGCAGCGCCTTGGAACAGGGCTGCTTACTTTGAATGCCTAGTCTATGGCAGCGCCGGCCTATAGCAGTGCCCGCGCCAGCAGCACCTTGAGATAGGGCTGCTTAAAATGCATGCATAGTCTATGGCAGCGCAGGCCTATGGGAGAGCCAGCACCAGCAGCGCCTTGTAACAGGGCTGCTTAATGTTTCCCTCTAGGGGAAGGAGCGTGGGTCTATGGGAGAGCCCACGCCAGTAGCGCCTTGTAACAGGGCTGCTTAATGCATCTCTTTCATTGCATCGGCAGTAAGCGGTTCACTGAAAGATGGCTAATTAACAACTGATTTCATAGGGTGTTCCCATTTACAGGGATCATTTGGAGTCTCAAACTATATTTAAGAGATTGGGCTCTTCTATACAGTTAAATTCAGTTGTTACCAAATAGACTTGTTGGTCATTGGGATTTACCTTTAACTATTAATTGGCCTATGACGCAGCCCTGGACAACAGATTGCAGTTAATAGAAATAGCCCTGTGGTTAGAATTAGCCGCTAGTCATTAAGACCAAAATGGCAATATATAGCTGTGATTCAGCTGTGCAAGTGGGAGAATTGACATCATGCTAAATGGCAAACTCTAAAGTGCCTTGTAAGTCTTTGTTAATATACTGACACTATTACTACTGCTGCTGCTGATAAATTCATTTCATTTGCACTTATGTGCAATGTGAGGAATAAAACTGGATTATATTGTATTGTATTGTACTAGCTGAAGCTACCAAAGTCACTATGATGTACAAACAGTATGCAGCATTGTGCCAGCAGTTGGTCAGAAAATATTACAGTAATATTGCAAAAATAAGGCTAATGGCCTAACGTAGGATATTACGAAGGTCACCTCCAGTTTGGATGTGGAGGAGATTTACATGATTTATCAATTCTTCAGTTATTGGTATCAACTATTTATAGACCCTACATGCATTCGATGGGTTAAAGAGTGACTGAGCGAATATGCTTATTCTGCATGCTCAATTTCAGGTTGATGCACTATGATGGTGGCATATGTTGGTCACATGGGTACAATAAAGTAAAATATCCTGTAATGGTTTACCTAATTTTGTTTGCCACAGGTGTATCATCAAGTACAGATCATGACAACACAAAATGGGTGTTGGACCACACAGTATTTATGATTTTGGGTTCAATGGAACACCGTATACTGATATGTTGCTGTCATGCTTATTTACAGGTTGCAAAAATATGTGGCATAACAATGGCAAAAGATACATTCTCGCTACAAGGAGGAGGAATGGTTTTATGTCTTCCTCCATTTTGCCTCGTCAGTCGGGTCATCAAATAAAGTCATCAAGATCCCGCTTTAGGTTTCCTACTGTCTGATTGGTCTATGCAGCTTAAATTCCTGATTTGTCGGGAATAATAAGACAACCTTATATGAGGCTATGGCTCGGGAAATCAGCCATTGCATATTAAAATCAATTTATGCTCTGCAGTATCTGAATAGACTGCCCTATGGCTGGAGTTGGCACACTTAACCTTGTATGGGTTCACTCCAGAGTGCTGATATAGCATTGTTATTACACAAAAAAAACAAAAAAACGTTACAAAACGTATCCGGTCAGACGATGTCCAGGAATAAAACAGGGTTGATCTATGCAGGAGTAGATACTGATTCCAGATCTCACTGCACCAGGGCTGCTGCAACATCGGCAGCAAGGGTTGTTGACGTTCCGTTGGATCACATCCTAACGGCTGCAGCATGGTAAAAAACGAACGGGTTTTCCAAACATTTTATAATAACCCAATGCCAGACCAAAGGTATTTGTCAACTCTATTTTATGTTTTATTTATTTATAGTTCCACCCGGGAGGTGTTACTATGATTATTGCTTCATTAACAGCATCAGCATGTTTTAAATCAATGTCATGACTGTATGCATTATGAATGTTTTTCCCTCATTTGTCAATTAAGCAGTTGTGGTTGTGTAGACTCGTTTCTCACGGCATGAAATCTCAGAGCTTTGAAATCTTCACGTAGTCACTCACGTGACTCCGAAGTAAAATAGTAAGATTAAACGAGAACTTACCAGTTTGAAGTTTGATCTTTATTTTATGAGGAGTTACGATAAGGGACTACGTGCCCTCCGCTCCCACCCTCATAAAGGTCATCTGGTAGTTCTAGTCTTCTCTGATCTTACTATGTTTATTTCAATTGCTGTTATCTGTGATTTCACACCGCTGCTTTGAAGATTGACGCGCATGCGCACGAGCGGGGTTCTTCACGTAGTCCCTCATCTTAACTCCTCATAAAATAAAGATCAAACTTCAAACTGGTAAGTTCTCGTTTAATCTTACTATTAACCCCAAATCATTAAAGAGACTGGCAGCAGTAAATATTGATCCAGTTTAATTCATAACATTTCTTTTGGAACCCTGCCAGATTTTTGTTTGGAAAGTTATGAAGGAATCCATGGATCTTTGGAGATGAGAGCTTCAACAACAAATCTACAATTTTGTGTATCAGGGAAGGGTGTTCCTCTTCATTGACTATCCTTCCATTTGAAATATTTGAATGATCTGAACAATTTTTTTTTAAATTATGGTTGATTTTTCTCTCCTTCAACTTTTTCAAACTGATTGTTTCTTTTCAAACTGACTCCCTGATCTAAGCACAAAGATTCCTTTGTGAGCATATATTGAATCTGATTTGCAAACAGGGGTGAATGAAAAGCATCAATCATCCATTGCAGTCACATCTGATTGCAGACCTCAGTAGAGATCTTCAATTGAAATATTTTGTGACCTAAAAAACATTTCAGTATGTCAATCTCTACAGGAGAACTGTCACTGCAATGAACAAAGCAAATAACTGTCTAGTACTTAACCATCCAGACTGAAGAATACTGACTGTGGCAATTCAAGTTTCTCCCTACCAATTCTGCATTCCAATATAGTGCTATTTGACTTCATCTGTGCAGCCGCCTAAGGAGAGGCAGGCTGACATGTTCCAAACGTCAATTGCTCGAGTGAAGCCAAATAATCATGAGTTTAACTTTGACTCCATAATTTGCTGAGCTTCCTGGCAGTGAAAACAGGGTTAGAGAACAGACAATAAGGAGGCTGAAATACAAAATGGAAATATGTCAGTAAGCGCTGGGGATTCAGTGCTCTCTGAACTACTTGTGTCAAAGAGTTTTTTCACAACTCCCATTCCAAGAGGTTACTTTACAAAGCTTGGAGACTATTTTACATCTCTGGGAGTTGGCTTGACACAACTCAGAGATACTCAGTTCCATTTACAATTGGCTTGGAATTTTGATTTGCAGATGGAAGTCCTAAATTATCAGATCAGCAGAAGTGTTGCTTATGTGTGGGGAGGAACTGCGGATGTTGGTTTAAACCAACGACAGACACAAAAGGCTGAAGTAACTCGGCGGGTCTGGCAGCATCTCTGGACGAAAGGAATAGGTGACATTATGGGTCGAGAAGAAGGATCTCGACCTAAAACATCACCTATTCCTTTTCTCCAGAGATGCTGTCCGACCCGCTGAGTTACTCCAGCCTTTTGTGCCTGAAGTGTTGCTTATGTTTTGTTACATTAAATCTCAGGAAGGGACAGCAGCAGCAGGAGATACGCCAAAATTAGCTTATTTTTAAATTGTCCCTAGTGTGGAGAATGTGAAAGTGGATAACATAGAACTAATGTTGACGGCTGTTCGAATTTTTGCATAGACACGGCAGACCGAAGGGCCTGTTTTCCAGGGACGTGCGGTCAGGGGAGGCAGAGCCTCACCTCTCATACTCCCAATGAAAATAGCTGTTAAGAAAAGTAAAGAAAAAGAATAATAAAATAAAATAAATATAAAGATCTTTCCACTGATCTGTATTATAAATGTCATTTCTATATGAATCTAATCATTTTTTATAGTAAAAATCGCCAAATTTGCGCAGCTCCGCTTCTACTTGTGTTTTTGATTTTTGTTTTTGGACTGAATTCTGTTTTTAATTTATGTTTCTGTGATGTCTTTATTATTTACTAGACTAAGTGGGACCCGTTGGGTCCCAGCATCACACGGGAGGGCTGGTCCCCCAACGCAATATTCCACCTCTCCACCAATTCCAATATTGCTGGCCAGTGGGGGGGTTTCTGGAGCGCTAGTATGTGTGTTGTGGGTCAAAGGGACTGGCTTCCAGAGGGCTAGTATGGACATTGTGGGCTGAATGTATTCTTGGGCTGGTAGCTCAGTCACTCTGGCCGTGCAGCTCAGTCACTCTGGCCAGGCTGCTCAGTCACTCAGGCTGTTGTGCACTGAAGGAACTGGTTTCCAGAGGGCTAGTATGGACATTGTGGACTGAATGGATTTTTGGACTTGCAGTTCACTAAGTCATGGGTGGTGGGCTGGCACTTCAGTCACTTACAGCTAGTGGGCTGGCATTTCACTTACTCATGGCTGGTGGGCTGGCAGCCCAGTCACTCATAGCTGGTGGTGGCAGTTCACTCAGTCACCCCTCTTCCCTTCTCCCCCCCACTCTGCTCCATGCCATTCCCCTCCCCTACACGCATTCAGTCCATCTCCCCTCAATCTCCCCCCATGCACTCTTAGTGGCACCACACACACACACACACACACACACACACACACACACACACACACACACACACACACACACACACACACACACACACACACACACACACACGCATTCACACAGACACACACACACAGATACTCAGACACTCACGCAGACACACACTCAGACACACATACAAACACTCATACACAGAGACACAGTCAAACACTCACACACAGACACTCACACATACACAGACTCATACACAGACACTCACACACTCATCCACAGACACTTACATAGACACAGCAACTCATACATACGCACGCACAGTCAGACGCCGCGCACACACACTTTAGAAGCAATAGAGATACTATCTGCAAGCATTTTAGAACCAATAGACATTTTTTGCAAGCTTTAGAACCAATAGACATTTTTTTGCAAGCTTTAGAACCAATAGACATTTTTTTGCAAACTTTAGAACCAATAGTCATTTTTTTTGCAAGCTTTAGAACCAATAGTCATTTTTTTTGCAAGCTTTAGAACCAATAGACATTTTTTTGCAAGCTTTAGAACCAATAGACTTTTTTGCAAGCATTTTAGAACCAATAGACATTTTTTTGCAAGCTTTAGAACCAATAGTCATTTTTTGCAAGCTTTAGAACCAATAGACATTTTTTTGCAAGCTTTAGAGCCAATAGACATTTTTTTGCAAGCTTTAGAACCAATAGACATTTTTTGCCAGCATTTTAGAACCAAAAAAGACACATTCTGCAAGCATTGTAGAACCAAAAGAGACACTTTTTGCAAACATTTTAGAATCAATAGACACTTTTTGCAAACATTTTAGAACCTATAGACACTTTTTGCAAGCATTTTAGAACAAATAGACATTTTTGCAAGCATTTTAGATCCAATAGACTTCTTTTGCAAGCATTTTAGAACCAATAGACATTTTTTTTGCAAGCTTTAGAACCAATAGACATTTTTTTGCAAGCTTTAGAACCAATAGACATTTTTTGCAAGCATTTTAGAACCAATAGACATTTTTGCAAGCATTTTAGAACCAAAAAAGACACATTCTGCAAGCATTATAGAACGAAAAGAGACACTTTTTGCAAACATTTTAGAACCGATATACACTTTTTGCAAACATTTTAGAACCGATAGATATTTTTTGCAAGCTTTAGAACCAATAGACATTTTCTGCAAGATTTAGAACCAATAGACATTTTTTGCAAGCATTTTAGAACCAATAGTCATTTTTTGCAAGCTTTAGAACCAATAGACATTTTTTTGCAAGCTTTAGAGCCAATAGACATTTTTTTGCAAGCATTTTAGAACCAATAGACATTTTTTGCAAGCTTTAGAACCAATAGACATTTTTGCAAGCTTTAGAACCAATAGACATTTTTTTGCAAGCTTTAGAACCAATAGACATTTTTGCAAGATTTAGAACCAATAGACATTTTTGCAAGCTTTAGAACCAATAGACTTTTTTGCAAGTATTTTAGAACCAATAGACATTTTTTTGCAAGCTTTAGAACCAATAGACATTTTTTGCAAGCATTTTAGAACCAATAGACATTTTCTTGCAAGCTTTAGAACCAATAGACATTTTTTGCAAGCATTTTTGAACCAATAGAGACATTTTGTGCAAGCTTTAGAACCAATAGACACTTTCTGCAAATATTTTAGAACCAATAGACACTTTTTGCAAGCATTTTAGAACCACTAAGGGCACTCACATTTGAGTAGATATGTGTTCAGTGTTATTCACAGCTCAGAGAAATGTGACCCTCTGCCTTCCTCCATTTGAAGAGTGAGTGAGGCACACCATTTCCTGGTTTTATAGTCCCTCCCCCCTGCCGCCAGCGGGGGCAGCAGAGAGAATGGGGAATTTTGTAAAAACATTAATATCTCTGTCATTTTTCATCAACGGGAAAAATCCTCGGTACACATGCAGCGGAGGCGGGCTCTTGGCAAGGTGGCCAAAAATGATGGCCGTAGGTGGCGGCGTTCTCTCAGAAATCGCAGCACAGACGGCCAAAAGCGGTCAAGAACAGAGATTTAGTAATATAGATTTTATTCTGATTATATGTTTATATTTCCTGTTAACCTATGTAAGGTGTCCTTGAGATGTCTGAAAGGCGCCCAATAAATAAAATGTATTATTATTATTATTAATACAGGGAGAGATGAGAGGTGAGGCAGTGATGAGCTGAGCCTCCCTACTGATTGCGCAAACCCTCAGAAACTGGATGGAGCACGGGCAATAAGCGTGTGCCTGTTACTACCTCACTGTATGTCACCAACGTAATGTTTGTAAACCCCTTCATTACATGTCCTCGCCTTCCATATTCCAGGTAACTTATTTCACGTATAAATATATTAAATTTAGGCTCGCTGGTCTCGTCATAAAACTGCAATGAAAAAGCACCAGGGGAGGCAGCGATCACATCTGCCTCACTGAGGGGGCGTAGTGGCACGTAGGCTCAGCCCACGTAATTGATGGTGCCTCACTCTCCCTCCACATTAGCTAGCTTCAGCAGCGGTGACGCAGCACTCTATTCCACCGCTGGCGGTGCTGACTTTCCAGCCGCGGGCGGTGCTGACTGGTAGGTTGATTAGTTGATTTGTAGTGGATGATTCAGAGGCTCTGGGCCGCTGAGAGCTCCCAAATGGGCCCCGCGCCTAAGGGGGCCCCGCGCTGGAGTAATGTACTCTCGGCTCGGGTAGATCTACCCCGGGTGGAGGGGGGGGGGCAGAGGGGTGGAGAGAGAGTAGAGGGGTGGAGGGGGAAGCAAGGGGTAGACGGGGAGGGGGTGTGAGGGGGAATGGAGAAGGGGGAGAGGGGAGAGGTGGGTCATTCCCTCACGGTCTCGGGGAAATGCTCCCGCCCCTCCAGTCGCTGTGCTTCACGCACACAGCCCCGGCTCCACCCCCCTCTCTCCACGGGGAGATGCGGTGATCAATACAGGGAGGGCCTGGCCACTGATACTAGCCAGTGCCTCCCCAGCCATTGACCTCAACTCACGTCACTGCTGTTTCCATGCTTTATTTCTAGACTAAATGACATGTATAAATTTGCTTTTTAATGCAGAAAAGATTGCATGGCAGTAAGGAAGACTTACACTCTTAAAAATGTACAAACGCTGGAATAGATGAGATTTAATCTGTTGGTTGTGATTAGCTTTAATCTATCATGTACATGAAGCATCTTCATTCCATTTATTGCAACCTCCTGAATCCATAAGCAAGAGACCTGTATCATACAATTGAGTACTGATAATCTAATTATTACCATTACCACAATACTTTGCCCGGCAGTATTTATTTGAGGAATATACACCAGTACATGATCAACTAATTTACTTCCTTCCATGCTCTACGGAACTTTGTGATGCACAAATTAAGCCACTTCACAGTTTATGTGAAATAACTTGAAGTTCCCATTCATAGATCGCAAGCTCACTTATTAGTATTAGTATTTAAAAGTTAACAATTTGCATGACTAATGTTACTTTTGTGTTTTCTACTTGAGTCACGTAAATAACTTTGTGTGCCTCTGCTTTCTTCAAGTTTTCTTGCTTTGTACATCTTTCATGCCTATTTTCTTCTGTAACAATAAACAACAATTCTGGTCTCCTAAAATGACTCACTCACGATCTCTCATTCACTAGGTCTGCCCACACAGTCTCTGAAGCAATAACAATATTATAGGATGGTAATGAGGATGGCCAATCCTTGGGAGACAGTAGAGTTGGAACTGAATTAGGTTCTCACACTGATGTTGGCCTCATATTTGGAATTACAAAAACAAAAATAATATGTTTTTGCATAAAATTGTTCAAATAAGGTTAGCTCATGGTGAAACCACGGACTAATCCAACTATATTTCTCCTTTATATGAACAGATGTGCGATATCAGTTATGAAAGCAGAAGGATCTTGTTTATTTCTAAGCATGTATTAAGTTTCTCAAATAATCTATTCTTTTATAGAGAATCCAGGTGCGGTAATATTGTTACCACCGTGCTGATTACTGAACTCAATCAGGGAGCATAAATGATACATCTATTTTTCAGATTTAATTATTGGATATTGGTGTACCCAAGGGAGAATTGTATAGGAGCTACTACCATTTAACTGTTGAGATTCAGATTAATGTCTGGATCTGAAAATAGGGAGTCCCTATGGTTTTTAGATATCAATAATTACAACTTAATTAGGATGTAATTCTATTTGAATTCACCAGAAAATCATCGTAAACTAAATATATTTTAAGAAAGTCTATATAGCCAGTCACCAGTCATAATAAAAACAAAACAGCTACATTATAATGTGTATTAAGAAAACATTATGTTTGAGTTTGCATATCGTGTTCGCTTGTATATGTGTGTGTGCTTGAGTGTACACGTATGCATGTGACTGAATATGTATGTGGACTAATTAATGACATTAGTATTTGATTATATTTTGCTGTCTTCTGAGGGTTGATTAGTGAATAAGTGGCAGAATATTTATATGGCTTCATTGCTGTTCAAATTTCCCACTGACAAAATAAAGATCACAAAGTATTGATGTTTGAGATGGTATTATCAATATCATGCATTTGGAGATTTTTGGGGGGATATGCTAAAACGTTTATGTGATAGCTATATGTACTCTCTCAGATTCAGCACCAACAGTTACTTCACAATAGCTACAATTTATGATACAATGCATGACCATAATGCAGCGATAAATATGCTTGATAAATATGGTTCAGCTTGCCCCAGTCGCTGAACCAGCCATCATCCCTCAACAAGCTGGATTCCGACCTGGCAAATCCACAACAAGTCAAGTTCTGAATCTCACACAGCACATTGAAGACGGGTTCCAGAAAGGACTGGTGACAGGAGCCATTTTTGTTGATCTGTCTGCCGCGTATGACACTGTGAACCACCGCCTCCTCCTAAAAAAGATCTTGGAGAATACCAAAGACCTGGCACTCACGGACCTCATCGGAGCCCTCCTGAAAGATAGGCGCTTCTATGTTGTCCTTAACAACAAGCAAAGTCGCTGGCGACGACAACGGAATGGCTTGCCTCAAGGTAGTGTGCTGGCTCCACTACTATATAACATCTACACCAATGACCAGCCAATGGACCAGAACACTGAGCGGTTCATCTACGCCGACGACCTCTGTGTAACATCCCAAGAGAGTACGTTTGAAGCTGTAGAAGCGAATCTCACCTCAGCCGTAGATGAGCTACACCTCTACTACGAGCGCAACCACCTACACGCAAACCCTGCGAAGACCCAAGCCTGCTTGTTCCATCTCTGGAACCGGGAAGCAAACAGACCCCTTAACATCACATGGTCTGGAACACCTCTTGGGCACTGCACCAACCCTGTCTACCTCGGTGTAACACTGGATCGCACTCTCTCCTATAAGGAACACGTCAAAAACACCAAACTGAAAGTTAACTCCCGAAATAACATCCTCCGGAAGCTGACCAACTCCAAATGGGGAGCCACAGCACACACATTAAGATCTACTGCTCTGGCCCTGTGCTACTCCTCTGCGGAGTATGCGTGTCCTGTTTGGGAGAGATCATCCCATGCCAAGAAATTAGACCCAGCGTTGAATAATACCTGCCGCTCAATCACTGGCTGCTTGAAGCCCACCAACATAAACAACCTGCACCTCCTCACTGGCATTGCCCCTGCTGATGTGAGACGGGAAGTCGCCAGCCGAGTAGAGATGACCAAGGCCACCAGTGATGAACGCCACCTCCTCTATGGACGTGTACCCCCGGCCCAACGGCTGAAGTCCAGGAGAAGCTTTCTCAGCCATGTCCAGCCCCTAATAACATCACGGGAAGAAACCAGACTCCAACTATGGACAAAAAGGCTTGAGGACGACCCCCCTCCTACTGACATGGGTATCCCTCCTTCTGAAGCCCTCCCTCCGGGCTCAGAAGCACCATGGGTCCAGTGGAAGACGCTCAACCGCCTGAGAACAGGAACAGGGCGATCAAAAGCTGCCATGGCCAGATGGGGCTATGAAACTGGCCAAACCACCTGTGAATGTGGAGAAGAGGACCATACAATGCAGCACTGCCTTGTCTGCCCCCTACTACCCAACCAGTGCAGCTCAAAGGATCTTGCAGTGTTCAACAAAAACGCAAAGGACTGTAAAGGAATGGGAAACTGTCATATAGTCAACCAGCTTCAAAGGCACGAAAAGAAGAAGAAGCGATAAATACTCCACAATCCACCTTGGCTAATCCTTTGTGTAACACAATATATAAACTCCATCTCTGCAGGTCACCAAGTCATCTCATGAGAGAAACTATAAACCCAATGAAAACCTAGCGCAGTTAGAGGTAAATATCTGAATAATTCCTCTCCAATCTCTTCAGGTAATCTAAGATCCAGGAGATATAACTTTTCAACATTTTCACAAACTTAAAGTTCACTTAAAAATGAAAAATGATTCACCACACATGATTTTTTACCGGAAGGAACTTAGTGGATCAAATGCACCACACAAGGTAGCAGCCTGTTCAAACAGTCTACTAATCTCTAGGAAATGAATCATTTCCTGAGATCTAACCTAATTTTGGCTTTAGATAATGTGAGATGATGACCTGTGGTTTTCCCAAACCTATTGAGTTGAAATGATTTCAGTCCATTTCTGTCATCTAATAAACTTTGATTAAATCATCTCCACTTACAGTCCACACTTCTATAAACTGTACAGTGCCAGCTCATTGTGCCAATCTTAAACTTGTCCATAATCTTATAACTAAATTAAAAGATCAATATTAAGTATCCAGCCTATGGCAATCCGAATACTGTAAAACTGTATTTTAACTGTGTGAGTTAAATATTCTCACACATACTACCCACAGCCAACAACATTGCAATGACAATATTACCCGTTTTCTTGAGCAACGTTTGGTGAAGGATAAATATGAGGCAAGACATAAAATATTCACTTGACATATTCATTTGACATATTTCTAGTAAACGTTGCACATACTTTCCATGCCCACATTGGTTGCCGTTGGGTGCTCCCCTGTTTCCTCCCACATGGCTAAATGGCTAATGCAAATGACCCTTAGTATAGGTTAATGGTGAAAGAATAAAAGGGGAGAAAATGGACCTGTGAGAGAGAATAAATTGCAGGGATACCAGGGAGAGGAAGAGGAGAATTAATGGGATTGTTCCCCTGGGTGCCAGCATGGAGCGGATGAGCCCAGTGGTCTCCTTCCATGTTGCTGCATGTATCCCAGAGCAAAAGATAGAAATGGTTTCAATTAATTTTTTTAAGGCATGTCAGCAAAATGATTAAATTTGTTAACCAGCCAATTTCCCTCTACTAACACTCTCCTCCGCCAATAAAAGCTGGTCCTCACCCTTAACAACTTCTCCTTCAACTCCTCCCACTTCCTAAAAATCAAAGGCGTAGCTATGGGAACTTGCATGGGCCCCAGCTATGCCTGCCTCTTTGTAGGGTACGTTGAACAAACCATGTTCCTGCCGTACACTGGCCCTATCCTCATACTCTATCTCCATTACATTAACAACTATATTGGAGCTACCTCCTGCACCCATGCAGAACTCATGGACTTTATTAACTTCACCACCAATCTCCACCCTGCACTGAAATTCACTTGGACCACCTCTGACACCTCCCTCCCCTTTCTTGATCTCCTTGATCTCACCATCTCCAACACAGGAGATAGGCTATTGGCTGATGTTTATTATAAACCCACTGACTCCCACAACTATCTCAACTACACTTTTTCCCACCCTGCTTCCTGCAAAGACTCTATCGCCTATTAACAATTCCTCCATCTACGCAGCATCTGCGCCGAAGATGAGGTGTTCCATAACAGGACATCCAAGATGTCCCCATACTTTAGGGAACAGGGGTTCCCCTTTTCCATCACAAATGAGGCCCTCACATGTGTCTCCTTGATACCCGGCAGCTCGGCCCTTGCTCCCCCTACCCCTAGTCGTAACAGATACAGAGTTCTCTACATCACTGTCTATATCTCTCATTTCCCTTTCCCATGACTAGTGTGCAGAAGGGTCTCGACCAAAAATGTTACGCTTTCCTTCTTTCCAGAGATGCTGGAAAACCTGTCTGTTTGAATGACAATAAAAGGCATTCTATTCTGCCTGTCCTGCTGAGTTATTCCAGCATTTTGTGTCTATCTTTGATAACATTTGTACATTCTGTATCAGAAATGCTTCTGGTTTGTCTAAAAACGCAAGCTGAAGGCTTTTGTGGTTTAAATACATAATTTTTCCAAATCAAATGCAGAAATATGTCACTTGTCTGAATAAGATTTAGGTTTCTGTAGCCAGGAAAATAATATTACAGTCAGGAATAACATATAAATGTTCACTTTCATTCGCTTTGCTGAATGCAAAAACAAACTAAAATCACTGTCACCTTTCATAATGTAAATAACACTTTTCATAGTTAATTGCATTAACAGTATGGAAAAACAAAATGAATAATTTAGAACTAATGAATGGATGAAGTCAGAAACACTGTACATCCCAAGGAATCTGTCAGCAAAAGGCAAAACTAATAGGTGTTTTTTTATGATTAATTATGTAACTGAAATACATTGAATATAACAGATGAGCAAAACAAAGGCAAGACTTCAGACTTCAGTCTGAAGATGGGTCTCAACCCGAAACGTTACCCATTCCTTCTCTCCAGAGATGCTGCCTGTCCCGCTGTTACTCCAGCATTTTGTGTCTACCTGCAAGTCTTCAGACAAATGATTATCAACTTAGAAAAGAGAAGTTAGTAGAAAGTATTTACTGAAGATAAGCTTATACAACCACAATAAAAAATTATAAAACCAATGATCTTTATCTGAGGAACAGAAGTATATCTTAGATTCAGAGGCTTTGATCATCAAACACACATTTACATCTGTGTGGCAAGGGTGATGCACTGATAGATGAGCTTGGTTCCCTCGGCTCTTAACTCTTGTATGTGCTCTGGCTTTGCAGCAGGCATTGCAGGAGGCTTATGGAGAGTGTTATCAGACTTCTCAAGATAGGATTCCAAGCCTACAGTGTGCCTGCAGTGCTCTCCAGTCAGGGTTGGTTACTTTGTCTGATCTGCTGCGTGCAGATGATGGCAATTTAAAGCCCTCACTTAGGAGGAAGAGGAACATAAGGGGGTGAAGGAGGAGTGACAGTAGAAGAGGAGAATGTAAGCAACAAAGGCAACTCCTTTCCACAAATCTCATCACACATGTTCATGAAAAACCTATTCCACCAGCCATACACCCAGTTTGTGAGGTCTTATTCTTCTTGCATGTGGCATGCACAACCTAAAGTTGTAGAACAACTTCTTCTATTTGATCATATTTGATTGTGCACGTCGGGTTGATTGCATTCGTCGAAACAGGGCGGTCCACATGAAGTTTACAATCTTTCACCCCAGTTAGTGAGGTAATAACTAGATTAATGATAGCTCATTATGCCACCTCTTGACAAACAGCCAAGGCCAATGCCAAGAACCTAATTTGTAATTTGGTCAATTCACTTCAACCACCAATGGCCTCATCTGCAGTTGCGTCTGCAAAACTATGACTAATGTTTACAATAAAAACTGTGATCAGATAGCAGACAGCTAATCATGTTCCAGTAAAGGATAGTCAATTCCTTAGGCAGCAAAGGAACAATGAAAAAACATGGCCAACAGCATCACAAATTGATCTGAGTTTATGAAAAACAATGAGACAAAATTATTAGCAGCATTTGGCATCATAACATCACCTTGTCCCCAGAAGAATGATTAAGTGCTTTATTAAATACTTTTAAACAAAAGTGGTAAGATTAATGTTTTTGACTACAGGGTGGTTCTGACGACTTGGAGCAGCCTCAACATTTGACATGACAATAAATAGTATGGTCATGAAGCTTACAATTTTATTTAAACATTTCACCTCCTAGTATTGGTACAACTACTGGTTTCACAGTGCTCATCAAAATGGCCAACACGGGTAGCTGGTTATGGGAAAATGGAGGGCTATGGCCAGAGACCCAGTGGTGAGATGAAAGATGCTGACATTCTGAAGGACAACAGTGCACCTGCACTGTCAGGAGAATGGGCTTCCGACATGCCTGATATCCATTGTTATCCCTATGATAGACGCAAAATGCTGGAGTAACTCAGCGGGTCAGGCAGAATCTTTGGAGAGAAGGAATGGATGACTTTTCGGGTCAAGACCCTCTCCAGAGATGCTACTTATCCTACCGAGTTACTTCAGCATTTTGTGTCTATCTTCAGTGTAAACCAGTATCTACAGTTCCTTCCTACACATTGTTATCCCTCAACCACATTGCTGCCTCCAGACTCGGGAAGGGTCTCTACCCAATACGTCACCCATTCCTTCTCTCTAAAGATGGTGACTGTCCCGCTGAGCTACTTCAGCATTTTGTGGCTATCACCAGTCTTCAGGATTATATCAACAAAGGTGATAAATAGTCGGCATGCAAGAGTGTGCCCCCAGGTGGCATATTTCTGCTCCTACAACAAGCAGTCTGCTCCTGGGTGGCACCAAACAAACTCTGCCTGAATCTCCATGGACACATAGACTTTAGCTGTCCTCCACCTATGCTTTAATGGGAACAACACCATGTCCCATTAGTTGCTGAAATGTGACTGTATCAAAATTGCCAGACACTGGCTCCAATTTTTGATTAAGCTCCTCGTTCTTCAGAGGGACCTGGAAGGCATTGGAATAGGACTTGACATCTCTCACTAGCACTCATGCAGGACAAACAACATGTCACGCATCTCTGCAGGCAAGAACTATTCCATGTTGTCTATATCTGAGTCCTCTGGAACAGAGCTTAGTCACTGATGCCGCTGTGGCGAAGGTGTTTGTCACAAGGTTACATTTGACAGCTAGAGTTGGAAGGTGCAGGACAGTAACCTTGATAAGGTGAGAATGATTGTGGAATTTCTTTCTCTGTTGCTCTCAGATGCACGGAGGGTCAATTGTGGCCAAAATCTCAGTAGCCATCACTCTTCATTTGCACTCCACTTCAACTCTCAGGGTGCCTGCTACCCTATGGTACTGAATACCTATTTCCTTCTCTGCACATCCTCAAGAAGCAGGATTGGACTTATTTTGTAACAGGATGCTGGATAGGACTGTGCAGTTCAACTCTACTATCCAACAAGGTATTGATATTAAACTCTGAGGCCTCAATCTGGCAACAAGCAATCATTCTGCCCACTCAATGCTCATTTTGTGCTCAAGATAAATTCAGCTTTTCATTGTGAATTCTTATTTTCCAAATTTAAGTATATTCAACTTCTTATTTTACAAGATAAAAAATTATTGATGTATTGTATTGATTAGATGATGAAAATAGTATTTTATTATTTCATTGTCACAACCACATATGAAAAGGTTAAATTGCCAAAATGCAGCATTTAGCTTTTTTTTAATTAACCTCTGTTTGACTTGAGACTTATTAAAACAAAAGCTTTTAATCAACTGGCTCTCTTCCACACAATATTGCATTAAAGACTACAAAAGAAATAAAAATAATATCTAACAGTAGCTTTATCAATGCAATACAATTTTCACTATTATTACCCCTTGGGATGAAGTTTTTCATTTTAATGCAACAGTCATAATTTTACAGTAGATAACTTTGGCTTGAAATAGATTGCCATTTTCATGGTTATTTATGATTTATGGATTACTTTTGAAGATACAGAATCAAATGGAGCCAATTTTTCACGTCAAGATCCCATAAATGACAAAGAAAGAAACAAACAAAATGTTTTAGCGAGGACTGTTGGCCAGGAAAACAGAAAAACTCCTGTGCACTTCAGCCAATGCTCTGGGATCATTTACAAGAAGGAGATAGGACCTCACCCCATTGAAATAGTGACACGTTCACCAATTAAGGATTTACAGGACTTACATAATCAAACAAGATGATGTGTTTCGTTCATTCATCATTCATTCATCATCGTTGAAAACATTAGCGATGCAGTGGTGCTGGTTTCTAACGGGAACGGTGATGGATGCACCACACATCTCTGTCCTCCAGGTCCTGCGGACTTCCGCCGCTGGAAGTATAGAATTTTGGTGTGTGTGCTTTATCATAATTCCTTACAATACTATGTACGACAGTGATCACAACTTCTAAAGTGTGGATGGCCGTCGGCTCACCAAATCAGGATACTTTCTGCAGAGTTTAGGAGATTTTTGAAGTATTCAGTGACATGCCAAACCTATTTAAACATCCAAGGAAGTAAAAGTGTTGGCCTACCTGCTTGTGCTTACATGTTTAGTTTTGTTTTTGTTAGTTTAGAGTTACAGTGTGGAAACAGGCCCTTCGGCCCACCAAGTCAGCGCTGACCAAAGATCACCTGTGCACTCGTTCTATCCTACACATTAGGAACAATTTACAGAAGCCGATTAACTTACAAGTCTGCGTGTACTTGTAATGTGAGAGAAAATGAAGCAACTGGAGAAAACCCATGTGGTCACAGAGAGAACGTAAAAACTCTATACAGGCAGCACCCGTAGTCAGGAACAAACCCAGGTCTCTGACACTGTGATTTGGAACTCTACCTCAGTGCCAATGTGCCGAACCATCTATGTGCTGGGCACAGGACAGATCATCAGGGATGGTAATGATCCCCAATGAAAGTTGATGTGTTTTACAACATCTCAAGCACTGATTTATTTTGAATAAGCCATTCAGTAATGAGAAATGTTATGTGGCCAATGATTTAACTTGGGGAATTCAATAGCCAAATATATTGACATATTAAATCTCTCCACTTCCCCTTACCAAAGTCAACTATTAATTCCTTGGTCTTGGTTGGTGTTGCGGCACATCTCGCTCTGGGTGAAAATTGTTATTCAATATGAACACCGTGGCAACTTTTACTATATTAAAGACACCAATTTGATTTTGCCACATAAAATCAAAACATTTCAGCAGAGTTTTCCATCAATTTTAGTGCTAGATATTTTTCACATTTTCAAACAGGCTTTAGCACTGTTAGAAATTAGATTGTTTATCCATGTAACGTATTTCCAAAGTTCTAAAATGTAGAAAATCAAAAGGTATCACACGTATTAATTATCAATTCTACTGCCATCTCTGACTGGAGAATGACGGGTTAAAGCAAGAGTGTGGGAATTTGATTCTAAAGTAAAATCTGAAAGAAAATTATGATATTTAATATTTGGAGCAAGTTTTAGAAGCTGCAGCATTTGTTGCATCACTCTGCAATGTCCAAAACAAAGACAAAACAATATCACAGGCAAAGGGAAGTAATTATCATTAATAAAAAGCCATTTACAACTATGGCTAGAAAAACATTTTTTTCTAAGAATAACATTTAGTAAAAGAGATTCTAAAAATGGTGTCCTTTTAAGGAATCAACCGCAAATAACTGATGCCCATTGGAAGAATTTAATTTATTGGCACAACCAACTAAAATGCAATTATTAGAAAGTATAGTTCATATCTGCATGGATGTTTTTTTCCTGAAGAGGCATGATCTTTTTTGCATGCATCTACTAAACACTTTTAGGAGCAAACATAATATGGTTAATTGTTTATGTTAATATATCTTACAATGTGAGTATATCACATTATACCATGTGTGAATGATAAATTTATATTGGGGCCATGGAGAACTGAAAATTCTTGTTTTGTTCAAAGAATGGGCATTTTCTCATTTCTCTTTCTACTTTTCAGACATTTGAAATAGAAATTTGAATTACTGTCTTATATACTGTCAAAGCAGGACATTACTGCATATTTATTTACTAGCTGGATCTTTTAGATCACAAAGCTATATATTTATTTGTATTCTACTGCTTCTATCTAACATGAAATATCCATGAATTAGAAAGGGACAAGTCTTTTACTCAAGCACCGACATTTTAAATGAGCTATACACCTTTAAGTAATGAGAAATGTTATATGGCCAATGTTTTCACTTGGGGAATTCAATAGCCAAATATATATATTGACATATTAAATGCAATAAATTAGTACCAAATTGATATAACATTCAGCAGATATATTAACCCTACAAATTGGACCCAAATGAATTTTGTCCGTATAAATATGTATGATACATTTATCGTAATACCCAGCCCCAAGAGATTTCTGCATGCCATGTGCTGAACATAATTCTTGAGGTGTGGAAGATTCCGTTTTATGCTCTTGTTTAACGATTTACAGGTACTTCCTCATCATTTGAACTGGATGAATGTGAATCATATTAATTTCTTTGTTTCAAATTAAGGATTGAATCATTGAATAATATAAAACCAAAGCTGTCGTTTTAATAATCACTTTGTGATATGCAAAAACTATCTACTGTCCATCTCATTTACCCAAAAATAACATCAGGCAACAAAATGTCATTATGAAGTTTCAAAGGTTTAATGATTCTTCTTGAAGAGTATAATGGCTTATGTTACATGACCATGAAAAATAAACTTTTAAGAGATAACCTAAAATGGAACAAAATTAAAAGAAAATGTTTAATGTGGTGGTTATAAATGTACACAACATCAATGGAAGAATGCTATTAAAGTCATTCTCATTCCCAAAGGTGAAATAAGAGAAATGGGCAGTGACAGGAAGCAGATTATAATTGTATGGGAAATGTTGTATACTTTGGGGAATAGATCATTAAAATGTTAGTTTCTGAAGCTCATTGAGGTCTTCCGTTCAAAAAATATTATTTTTATTTTGTTAGCTACTTCCCAAATTGCATTTTAATCCTTAGAAGACTTGTTATTCTATTCTAGTTGAGATCTTAGATTGAAGCATCTCATTGAATATAATATATAACTGGCACCAGGCAGGATTTGTTAAGTATAAAAGTATAAAATAATCAACATAGCAACCTGTATTTTTCACTCCCCAATAGCTGTCAGTTCGATAAAATATTTAGCCTTCTCATTGCTTGAGTTGTACTCAATTTTGTACTTCACAGACTCATCATTGTAAGTAAAGCAAAACTCAACAATATATTTTCTAATCAGTGAGTAGAAACGTTAAAAAATTACATGACAGGTATGGATTGTAAATGTGGTTAATAACCTGGAATTTAAGAAAAAACATTCTCAATAATGATACCCATGAAACTAGGGGCTGTGACAGAAACCCATTGGGTTCACCAGTGCCTTGAGAAAGGGGAATGTTGTTCCCTGATCCTGTCTAGCTTAGCCTAAAGTTGACACTGAATCTGCAGCCATGCGATTGACTCTCCACAGCAAGTCATTCAGTTGTATCATGAGTGCCAGGTTAAAACACAGAAAGGATAACACTGACAAGAGCATCCAGCATCAATCAAGGCACCAAATTTGGAAGCTGCAAATTTGTTCCAGCTCAGGAACATTGTTGTTACTGACTCAGAACACCTTGCAAAGTTCCCCTCACAGGGTACAAAGTTCTGACAATAGGTGCAGAAGTAGGCCATTCGGCCCCTCGAGCAAGCACTGCCATTCAATGTGATCATGGCTGATCATTCACAATCATTACTCCCTTCCTGCCTTCTCCCCATATCCCTTGACTCTGCTATCTTTAAGAGCTCTGACTAGCTCTCTCTTGAAAGCATCCAGAGAACCAGCCTCCACTGCCCTCTGAGGCAGAGAATTCCACAGACTCACAACTCTCTGTGTTTTTCCTCATCTCCATTCTAAATGGCTTACCCCTTATTCTTAAACTGTGGCCCCTGGTTCTGGATGCCCCTAACATCGGAAACATTTCCTGCCTCTAGCGTGTCCAAACCCTTAATAATCTTATATGTTTCAATAAGATCCCCTCTCATCCATGGTTTTGAATTGGACAAAATGATCCACAGGCTAGCCCCAAGCAACATAATCAAACTTTACAGACAACATGGCAGACTCCATCGCAACATTTGGTTACATCCTCTAGGCAGTCAAAGCCAACAGAGGTGACCGCACAGGCAGGACAGAATAGCCTTGGGAGTTCTCATTGTTGATCACAGACTTCATGAAGGTCAAATGTGGGCAAGAAAACTTCCTCCTGATTACTAACTAGAAAAATAATGCTTCTTGATGTGGAACAACACTCACAAGAAGCAATGAATAGCAATAGAACAGAGTGCAGGTTTGTGCAGGATTGTGCAAGGTTCTTGGAACTGTGCAGGATTTTAAGTTCCAAGAATGGGTTCGTGTTACAAGGGAATAGCTTCAAGGATCTGACTAGAACAGAAAAAGGCTCGCTCAGCTGTTTAGTTACAAATCAGATTTATTGGCAAGGGAGAGAACAAAAACAATACTTGTCTCGGTATGCATGGGGTCCGTTTTACAGCAGCACACCTCCCTCGCCCTCTGCTTCCGGCGCTGATCATGACTCAGCCCATCGGTTAACCGCTCTAGTACATTAACTATCTTATGGCTTATGGGCCGCTGCCTTTCTACTTGCAGAAATCAGCCTTTTAAATAGCCGCCGGTAAGTCCTGGCCAATAGCGCTGCTCCCAAATTCAAACTACAACCAATGGCATGGGCCTGCATCTGAGCGAGCCCCCCCCCCCCCCTCCCTTGGAAACAAAGTGCTACCAGCCGCAGACTTGGCGCGTAAAACAATACACACAGCGTTATCGGACGCAGGTTTGCTGTGCAAAGGTAATACACACAGCGCTGTCGGCTTGGCACATGGGGCTTTAAACAAAGCGCTGCTGGCTACAGCGCTATGAGCTTTAAATATAGCACTACCGGTCACAGCCCTGTGGGGCTTTAAACATAGCACTATGGGTAACGGACTGTTTGGGCAAAATTCTCGGATTACAGTTGGTAACACCATCACCAGCTGGGTTGGCTGAGTTCTGAAGGACATAGCTGAAAGACGAGGCTAGGGAATCAAAATGTGACAGGAGGATCCAGAATGTGTGAAGATAAAGCTCTAGATGTAAAAGGGGCAAAAACGGAAGGAAGGGTAGTAAAAATCATCTGAAAGTGCTTTATCTAAATGCGCTGTACACGGTATTAGTGAGACCACATTTGGAATACTGTGTACAGTTCTGGGGTCCATACTTAAGAAAGGATGTACTAGCCCTGGAGGCAGTGCAGCAAAGGTTTACAAGATTAATTCCTGCAATGAGGGGATTGACATATGAGGAAAGGTTAAGTAAGCTGGGACTCTACTCTTTGGAGTTTAGAAGAATGAGAGGCGATCTCATTGAAACGTATAAGATCGTGAGGGGCCTTGATCGGGTGGATGCACCGAGGATGTTCCCAATGATCGGGGAGGCTAGAACTAGGGGACATAGTTGCAGAGTGAGGGGGGGCTCTTTTAAAACTGAGATGAGGAAGAACTTCTTCACCCAGAGGGTGGTTAGTTTGTGGAGTTCACTGCCCCAGGGAGCAGTGGAAGCAGAAACGTTAAATTTATTTAAGTCAAAAATAGATGGTTTTTTAGCTGCCAAGGGGATAAGGGGCTACGGGGAGAGGGCAGGGATATGGGCCTAGGTATGGTTAGTATAGTAGACCTGAGTGATCTCCTGGACAAGTGTCGATCGCCTGGATTGGGGTCGGAGAGGAATTTCCCGGATTTTTTTCCCGAATTGGACCTGGGTTTTTATCCGGTTTTTTGCCTCCCCCAGGAGATCACGCGGTTCTTGGGGTGGAGAGGGGTGATAGCGGTATAGAGGGGAGGGTAGTGTCTTGTGTTCTGTGTCTTGTGTCTACTGTTTGTGGGTAAGTGTGTCTGTTTAGTGTTCAGCCATGAGTGAATGGCGGTGCGGGCTCGACGGACCTGATGGTCTACTCTCGCACCTACTTTCTATGATTCTATGAATACCACATAGCAAGTACACCCAAAATGAAAAAGTACTTGACCTCACCAATCCACCTGGTGCAGATGCATTGTACATGTACATAATAGCAATGGTAGATGTGACTCTCACATTCAGACAACTTTCTGCATCATATTTTATAACACTACAACTGTAGTAACTGAAATAGATTCAGAATAGAACTGAGACATCTAATCAGGGCTTTCACCAGGTGATGTGGACCATCAGTAACACTAGAAATGTACTCCTCCACTGCAATCTATAGTCTCACAACCACCTTCTCATAGCAACTTGACTATATTGCCCACATCTCAAAATGATTGGAAGGACAAACTAGATAATAGAGTATAACATAAAATGTGTAGAGAGTTATAGAAGAGACTAAAACAAGAATAGAAAAACGATTATTTTGTCGGTTGTGGCATAAGGTTACTTTTTGACTGTCCAATCTTGATACGAGATTCATGATTCCCCTCTTCATAATGCAGAAGTATCTTGAACATGTGAGCCTATTTCAAGGAAGATAACTACTATTTTTAATTCCTAGTGAAACTATACAAGCATTAGACTGCGCTAACAAATATTAATATTTAAATATATTAAATACTAGACTAAGTGGGACCCATTGGGTCCCAGCATCACATGGGAGGGCTGGTCACCCAACGCAATATTCCACCTTTCCACCAATTCCAATATTGCTGGCCAATGGGACACACACACACACACACACACACACACACACACACACACACACACACACACACACACACACACACACACACACACACACACACACACACACACACACACACACACACACACACACACACACACACACACACACACACACACACACACACCTAGAATGCCAAGTAACTTCAGAATGTGTTGAATATACAGTGTGTAAAACAAATGTTTAAAGCCTCCTGTAGAGGCTGCTGCTGCTGAAGCAAAAACATGCTTTAAATAACACCCAACAAACACACATAGACAGAGCAGTCAGCTCTCTTGAATTATTCAATGGCGCCATCTTGACGTCACCCTCTCGCTTCTTGCCACGAACGGGAAATGTCGCACTCAGCACCAGCATGCTGCTAACCGGAAATGACGTCATCTGCGCCATCTTGCAACTAAGCGAAAATCACAGAATGAGCGCCAATTTTGAAATTAAACACAGTCCTGATCTAATAAAATGTTTATTCACGCTTTATCCATCCGAAAACTGTTGCAAGCAAGCCCTTTAAAAGCCAAGCCAATTGGACAAAAACACTTTGCAAGCCAACAAAACACATTTGCTGAAAGTCCTTTAAAAAGCCAACCTAATTGGGCAAACACTTTGCAAACAACAAACACATTTGCTGAAAACCTCTATCCGGGGAGTCACCATGGAGTAGATGTGCGTTCAGTGTTATTCGCAACTCAGAGAGCTGTGACCCTCTTGCTTCCTCCGTCTGAGTGAACCACGACTCTACCGGGTTTTATAGTCCCTCCCCCCTGCCGCCAGTGGGGGCAGCAGAGAGAATGGTGACATTTTTTAAAACATTAATATCTCTCTGATTTTTCATCGATGGGAAAAATCCTCCGGTCCAGTCCGGTGGATGGGGGACTCTGAGCGAGGTGGCCAAAAATGACGGCCGTAAGTGACAGCGTTCTCTCGGAAATCACATTGCAGTGAGTCAAAAGCGGTCAAGATCTTACTTTTACTAATATAGATATTAATGGAATCCTCAAGAAATTTTTTGAAAACAAAGTCAGGGTGAGCGAGGGCTGTGATAATACTGAACAAAGGAACTCTGCACAACAGGAAGAAACAAAAGTTATAATTTGCAACAGACAGTGGATATTTTACTGTGAAATGGAAGCCAGGGGGTGTATTCTAAGAGCATAATTTAATTCAGGTCGTCTTGAGCTCTGTGCCTTAGGTTACAGTTCTGCAATTAAATTCAAAATGTGGAATTTGTAAAAGACAAAATAAAACAAATCAAAACTTCCATCCATTTTTTGATTCCAGCAGAAACTTTGAACTATTAATTAATATATACATATTTTACATTAAAAATATTTTATCTAAAGCCATAAAGGAAAAATACTTTCCAAATTCTCAAACAATGAGGTATGGGCTGAGATGAACTGAGAGATCTTTATTCGGACATTTGGAGAGTGCAACAGAGGTCTGAGGTCATAGCCTCAGAATTAAAGGACATTCATTTAGGAAGGAGATGAGAAGGAATTTCTTTAGTCAAGAGTTGTGAATCTGTGGAATCTTTGCCACAGAAGACTGTAGAGACCAAGTCCATGGATATGTTTAAGGCAGTGATAGAAAGATTCTTGATGAGTAACGGGTCAAGTCAAGTCAAGAGAGTTTTATTGTCATGTGTCCCAGATAGGACAATGAAATTCTTGCTTGCTGCAGCACAACAGAATATGTAAACATAATACAGAACAGGAGATAAAAGTTCAGTGTGTCTATATACCATTGACCATATATGTACACAATAAATAAACATATAAAGTTCAATAGACTGTTATTGTTCAGAGCTTGTTTGCTGTCATATTTAGTAGCCTGATGGCTGTGGGGAAGAAGCTGTTCTTGAACCTGGAAGTTCCAGATTTCAAGTTCCTGTACCTTCTTACCGATGGCAATGGAGAGATGAGTGTGTGGCCAGGATGGTGTGGGTCTTTGATGATGCTGGCTGCCTTTTTGAGGCAGCGACTGCGATAGATCCCTTCGATGGTGGGAGGGTCAGAGCCGATGATGGACTGGGCAGTGGTCACAACTTTCTGCATTATTTTCTGCTCCTGGGCATTCGAGTTGCCGAACCAAGCCACGATGCAGCCAGTCAGAATGCTCTCTACTGTGCACCTGTAGAGGTTCGAGAGAGTCCTCCTTGACACTCCGTAATCTTCTCAGGAAGTAGAGGCGCTGATGTGCCTTCTTTCTAACTGCATCTGTGTGCTGGGACCAGGAAAGATCTTCAGATATATGCATGCCCAGGATTTTGACGTTCTTGACCCTTTCCACCATTGTCCTGTTGATACAAACGGGATTGCGGATCCCCATCCTACCCCTTCCAAAAACCACAATCAGTTCCTTGGTTTTGTTGGTGTTAAGTGCTAGGTTGTTGTGCTGGCACCATTTGGTCAATCGGTCGATCTCACTTCTAGACTCTGACTCATCGCCATCAGTGATTCGTCCCACAACAGTGGTGTCATCGGCGAACTTGATGATGGAGTTCGCTCTATGTCCAGCTACACAGTCATGAGTATAGAGTGAGTACAGCCGGGGGCTGAGCATGCAGCCTTGAGGTGCTCCCGTGCTGATTGTTATCGAGGATGACACATTTCCACCAATACGGACAGACAGTGGTCTGTGGATGAGGAAGTCGAGGATCCAATTGCCGAGGGTTGCGCAGAGACCCAGTTCCGTGAGCTTGGTAACCAGCTTGGAGTGTCAGGGGTTATGGGGAAAAGGCAGGAGAATGGGGTTAGTAGGGAGAGATAGATCAGCCACGATTGAATGGCGGTGCAGACTTGGTGGGCTGAATGGCCTAATTCTTCTCTTATGACCTTATAACTGTAAACAAGGTTTATGGTTGTGGAAGTTAAAGTCGCACAGAAGAATAGAAGAGATAAACACATTGAGTTATTCAATCCACAGGTAGTTGTCCACCCATCACTTTGTTCACAATTTTAGAGCACAACCTTCAAGTAAGTATATTCAATATGTCAATCACTCAGAGCAAAGAAGAGCCTCTTGGCTTTGGTTCTTTCCCAGGTGATGCAATACCTTACCTTCTGTTACCACATTACTGAGCAAGCTATTTATTTTGAATAGATATTTTAAAAGAATGGAAAGAGGAAAAGTGGATGGGCAATGCAGTGGTGCATAGTAGAGCTGCTGCCTCACAGTGTCAGACACCTGGATTCAATCGTAACCACGGGCGCAGTCTATGTGGGGTTTCCATGTTCTCCCTGTAGCTGCATAAATTTAATCCAGGTACTCCAGTGTCTTCCTACATCCCAATGATGTGTTGGTTGGTTGGTTAATTGGCTACAGTACATTGCCTTGAGTGCACAGATGAGTGGTATAATCTGGGAAGTGTTCATGAAATGTAAGGAGAATTTAAAAATATGGGATTAGTGTTCAATAAGTGTAGATAGGCAATCGATGCTAAGTGTGGACTCAGTCGGACAAAGAGCCTGTATCCATATTGCATTTTTCCATGAATCTATAAGGAGCATCTGATGATCGGTCTTTCCAAGCCTCAACAACAGTGAAGTACTGTTTGAAGTATAACCATGTTACATTGTACAAAATATTTCCAACAAAATGAAAAATCCACATGGTACAAAAGGTTAATTGCCTTCATTTAGCCAGGAGTTGGACTGTGTCTTTCCTGGGCCAGAAGCAAAATCCACAATGTCACTGCTCGGCTAACTGGCAGAACTCACAACCACATTCTAAAATAAAAAACAGAAAATGCTCAGCAGGTCAGGTCTCATCTGGGGGAAGAAAAGCAGACGTAACATTTCAGGTTGAAGACCTGTTCTCAGAACTGGGAAAGAGACTGGAAATAACAAAGAATGATCTGTTGAATGTGGACACTGGTGGAATGGAAGAGGACCAGGGAAAGTCTACCTGTTCTGTCTCAAGCAAATACTGTTATTATCTGTGATAATAGTTACAGAGCAAATCTATACAAATTCAGTTAAGCTCAAAAACGCAGATGTTGCTGAGATTTTTTAGCATTAATACACATATGGAGCATGAAGTTGCAATACTTATTATGTGTTACTAAATAAACACAGAAAAAGTGCATGAAGTGAATTTCGAAGGCATGTTAAGTCATAATTACCTTTAATTGCTGGTCCTAAGAAATGTAATTTTATAAATGTGGAGACTCAATCTTTCAAAATTAAATTATTGCAGAAGACATCAAAAAACATGGTTTTGTTTTCATCCATTTTGAATCCTTGCTCACTCATTTGTTTTTTTTTCCTTTCTTTATTTTTAATTTCTGGTCCTGATTTTACATTGAAACCAATATTCAAATTTTTACTTTCTTTCTGATTTAAAGTTAGTCATGAATAAAACGTAGACACAAAATGCTGGAGTAAGTCAACGGGACAGGCAGCATCTCTGGAGAGAAGGAATGGGTGACATGAAGGGTCTCCACACGAAACGTCACCCACTCCTTCTCTCCAGAGATGTCTGCTGAGTTAGTCCAGTATTTTGTGTCTACCTTCGATTTAAACCAACATCTGCAGTTCTTTCGTACCACTAGTCACGAATCTTAGGCTACTTGTGTCTTTACGGATATGTAATAGCAACTGTGTATTGTACACCACTTACAAAATTGGATTGCTTTGAGTTCAATATGTGCAAGTTCAGCCCTAGTAACTGAGGACTAATTTCCACACAGTGTTTCACAGAGGGTTTTTTTCCATCAGATTGTATAAAGAGAAAAGCTGCTGTTTTCCATGCTCTCACACACCACATTTCTCCACAGTAAAGGGCCTCGAAATGCTATGATCCGCTGCTTGAATGTCCACAGAAAGGTTGCGAGCTGATGCTACAGAAATAAAAATAGAGCACTGTTTATTTGTCACTGAGTAAGATGGAAAAAGGTGCAAGAAATTCACAAGGATGTTACGAACCAAAGGTTATATACAAAACGGAAACCAGCCCTACAGCCCAACTGGTCCATGCTGACTACAATGTCTATCTGAGCTGGTTTCACTTGCTTGAGAAAGGCTGCAAAGGGTGAGACATTTTCTTTGTAATGTAATGAGTGATCTTATAGAGGTTTATAAAATCATGAGGGGAATAAATAGGGTGAATGCATAAAGTAATTTCCCAGGGAAGGAGAATCAAGAACTAGAAGGCAAAGTCAAAGGGGAAAGATTCAAGAGAAACGTGAGCGATAACTTCTTCATACAGAGGGTGGCGACATACATGGGACAAGCTGCCAGAGGAAGCTGTAGAGGCAGATACAATCACAATATTTAAAAGGCATTTGGACAGGTACATGGATAGAATAGGGTTAGAAAGATATAGATCAAGTACAGGCAAAGGCGACTCGCCAAAATAGATGGCTTAGTTGGCATGGATGTTGATCTGAAGGACCTGTTTCCAAGCTGTATGACTCTATAATTACAATCTGTATCATACACTGGAGATGAGATATGCACTGACAATGACAATGCATCTCTTATGACTTTCCTGCCAGGGTCCTACTGTGGAGTGTGCAGAATACCAAGAAAATCTGGTGGGCATCCTGAGTGTTGTATTAAATTCCAGATGGATCAAGGCTTTGGAGAACATATTGAGCTTCTCCCAATTACAGCAGGGCCAAAACATGTTTTAAATATCTATATAATTAAAACTCAAATCTTGATCATTTCCTGTTTCCACTGCATATTGATTTTAGAAAAAAACACTTCCACTTGTGGCTGAGATTTTTGGCCATCTTACTCAAGAGTCTCACTTCGCTGTGCAGGACAAGAGGATTTTCCCCATCGATGAAAAATAAAAGGCTTAATAATGTTTTTAAAATGTTGAGATTCTCTCTCCTGTCAATCATGCCATGAAGGCCTCCCCCCTCCGGTGGGAGGGGGGGAGGGACTATAAAACCCGGAAGTGTGGACTGCCTCAGTCTCTGCAAGATGGGGGAGCGAGAGGTCACGACTACCAGTCTGAGCTGTGAATAACTGAAAAAATGTCCGTTTTACTGGCCTGTGAGTGCCCTTAATGTGGTCTGAATGAGCAAATGTGGTGGTTCATTTGAAAAAACAAAGCAAAAGTGGTGTTTGGTTGGTTTGAAAAAGCAAAGCAAATGTGGAGGTGGTTGGTTTGAAAAAGCTAAGCAAATGTGGTGCTGGTTGTTTGGTTTGAAAAAGCAAAGCAACTGTGGTGGTGGTGGGTTTGAAAAGGCTAAGCAAATGTGGTGGTGGTGGGTTTGAAAAAGCTAAGCAATTGTGGTGGTGGTGGGTTTGAAAAAGCTAAGCAATTGTGGTGGTGGTGGGTTTGAAAAAGCTAAGCAATTGTGGTGGTGGTGGTGGTGGTTGGTTTGAAAAAGCTAAGCAAATGTGGTGGTGGGTTTGAAAAAGCTAAGCAAATGTGGTGGTGGTGGTTGGTTTGAAAAAGCTAAGCAAATGTGGTGGTGGTTGGTTTGAAAAAGCTAAGCAAATGTGGTGGTGGGTTTGAAAAAGCTAAGCAAATGTGGTGGTGGTGGTTGGTTTGAAAAAGCTAAGCAAATGTGGTGGTGGTTGGTTTGAAAAAGCTAAGCAAATGTGGTTGTGGTGGTGGTTGGTTGAAAAACCAAGTAAATGTGGTGGTAGTGGTTGGTTAATTTGAAAAAGCTAAGCAAATATGGTGGGTGGTTTGAAAAAGCTTATAATTAAAAGTCTAAACTTGACCACTTCGTGTTTGCACTGTATATTGATTTTAGAAAAAACGCTTCCACTTACAGCTGTAATTTTTGGCCATCTTACTCAGAGACCCACTCCGCTGCGCAGGACAAGAGGATTTTTCCCATCCATGAAAAACAAAAGACTTATTATTGTTTAAAAATGTTGAGGTTCTCTCTCCTGTCAATCACGCCATGAAGACCACACCCCTGCCAGTGGGAGGGGGAGGGACAATAAAACCCGGATGTGTGGGCGTGGCTCAGTCTCTGGTAGATGGGGTAGAGAGGTCATGATTCTGTCTGAGCTACGAAGCAACTGAACACACTGAATGTCTACTGAACTGTGAGTGTGGTTTTTATGTGTTTTTTATGTGATGTTTTGTGGTGTTTTATGTGGTGGTTTCATCCTGCTTGAAATGGCATGAAAATGCATTTGAATTTGGTGGCCCTGCATCCTGCCTGAAATGGTATGAAACTGCACTTGTATTTGGTGGCCTTGCACCCTGCTTGAAATGGTTGGAAACTACACTTCAGTTTGGTGGCCTTGCACCCTGCTTGAAATGGTTGGAAACTACACTTCAGTTTGGTGGCCTTGCACCCTGCTTGAAATGGCATTTCAAGGAATAGCCGTGAGTCAACTGCCAGCCCACCAGCCGCGAGTGAGTGAGCTGCCAGCACGTCAGGCTTGAGTGACTGAGCTGCCAGCCCAAGAATCCATCCGGCCCACAATGTCCATACTAGCCCTCTGGAAACCAGTCCCTTCAGCCCACAACACCCATACCAGCGTTCCAGAAAGCCCCCCCTCCCACTGGCCACCAATATTGGAATTGGTGGAGAGGTGGAATATTACGTTGGGGGACCAGCCCTGCCGTGTGAACATGGGACTCAACGGGTCCCACTTAGTCTAGTATATATATATAAAATCAATGAATCATTATATGCAGATGATGTATTATTATATATCACCAATTCCCAAGTTAGTATTCCAAATATATTAAATCTTATAGAGGAATTCGGTTCCTTCTCAGGATATAGAATAAACTGGAACAAAACCCAAATAAACTTTATCGACTATAATATAATAACTGGGAAAAAATTAATATTAAGATTTTGGAAAGGTCCTATTACCCCCACAATTAAAATGTGGATTGTGGAAATGTCGGAGACCTTACATTTGGAAAGAATCAGACTCATTTAATGGACAAACAAGAACTTTTTATCAGAATATGGTCTCCATTTATTGACTACTTGAAGGGGCAGACTGGCTCGGCACGTGAACCTGACTGAAACTCGAATTAAGGATCAGATGAAAAGTTATACTTTATAATTTATGAACTTATCTCCAAAGTTGTATTTTTAGTAAATTATTCCATTCTTCTTTATTATACTTTTTCCTTTTTTTATTTCTCTTTCTTATTTTCTATCTATATAAAAAAAAAATACCAGAAGCAGAGTTAATATCAATTGATAATATTAGTAATGTAGGAATGATATACATTAAATGTTTTTAATATGATATGTACCTGCCTCTAATAAAAAGATTATTAATCCTTATGAAGTTCCTTCATTGTCTGACCACTTCTGTGTTTTCTTTAATATATCTTTTATTCCCGACATACAGACAAAATCAAATACTGTCAAAAAACGGTATATAAATGAACATTCTAATGTACTCTTTAAAAATGCCATCTCCTTCTTACCACCTCTAAACTCATGTTCTGCTGATGATCTTGTAGATAACTTTAACTCCAAAATTGTGAAAGTTATAGATGTCATTGCACCTGTTACGGTTAAAACGATTTCTGGTAAGCAAAAGGCACCCTGGAGAAAAGCTGCTTTTGTAACAGCCCAGAAAAGAGAATGCCGGAAAGCTGAGCGCATCTGGCGGAAAACAAAACTTCATATTCACCATGACATCTATAAAGAGAGCCTCCGTGCCTACAATTTAGACTTAAAACGTGCTAGAGAAACATTTTTCTCCAATATCATTAACAACAACACTAATAAGGCAAAAACCCTATTTGCAACTGTTGACAGACTGACCAACCCCCCCAACACAATTACCACCTGAACTCCATTCCACGCAGAAATGCAATGAGTTTGCATTATTCTGTACAGATAAAATTGAAGGCATCAGACGTGCCATCAATATCACCGCTTCAAACAAAAATGTTGGATCACCACCCTGTTTAGGCAAAGGTAACGTGGCAATGATGACATGCTTTAATGTCATAGACTCTAAAACTCTTGTGGAAATGGTGACAGAACTAAGGCCATCCACCTGCTGCCTTGATGCTTTACCTACCAACTTCTTTAAGAATGTTTTTGACTGCCTAACAATAGACATACTGCAAATAGTTAACAGCTCTCTTCAATCAGGCAATTTCCCAAAAGCCTTGAAAACTGCAGTTATTAAACCTCTTTTAAAAAAGCGGAGCCTAGATGCCTCTATTATTAACAACTATAGACCAATTTCAAACCTATCTTTCATAAGTAAAATCATTGAGAAAGTTGTCCTCCAGCAACTTAATCACTTCCTGGCTTCAACTTGCTGCTACGACAACTTCCAGTCAGGATTTCGACCTCTTCATAGGACCGAGACCGCTCTTATTAAAGTTGTAAACGACATCCGTCTTAACACAGACTCTGGCAAAGTTTCAATATTAATGCTATTAGACCTCAGTGCTGCATTCGACACTGTTGATCACTCAATACTTTTGGACAGGTTGGAAAAATGGGTGGGGCTCTCAGGCACAGTCTTAAGTTGGTTCAGGTCATATTTACAAGATAGGAACTATTTTGTTTCCATTGGCGACTTTGTATCAGAACCAACCAACGTGACGTGTGGAGTACCGCAAGGTTCGATCTTAGGGCCCTCTTTATTCAACATCAACATGCTCCCACTAGGGCAAATCATGCGAAATAATAATATTGACCACCACTGCTATGCCGATGACACTCAAATCTATGTAGCGCTATCACCAAATGACTATCGCCCCATAGATCTGTTGTGCCAGTGCATTGAGCAAGTCAAAGACTGGATGTGCCAAAATTTTCTCCAACTAAATAAGGACAAAACGGAGATAATTGTTTTTGGTGCTAAAAAAGAAAGGCTTAAAGTAACCCAACACCTTCACTCTCTGTCCCTGAAAACTTCAAACAAAGCCAGAAATCTTGGGGTCATTATGGATTCAGATTTAAATTTCGACAGTCACATCAAATCAGTAACAAAATCGGCCTACTATCACCTCAAAAACATAGCAAGATTAAGAGGACTCATGTCAGCTCAAGACTTAGAAAAACTTGTACATGCCTTTATTAATAGTAGGCTAGATTATTGTAACGGTCTCCTTGCAGGTCTTCCAAAAAAAACTGTCAGGCAGCTACAGCTTGTTCAGAACGCTGTTGCTAGAGTTCTAACAAAGACCAAAAAATTTGAGCATATTACACCAATTCTTAAATCCTTACATTGGCTCCCTGTATGTCAGAGAATTGATTTTAAAATCCTGCTGCTCACCTATAAATCACTACATGGTTTAGGGCCAAAGTATATCACTGACATGCTTCCACTATATAAGCCTTCTAGACCGCTAAGATCTTCTGAAACCAATCTGCTAGTGATTCCCAGAGTAAATACAAAACATGGGAAAGCAGGATTTAGTTACTATGCAACAAATAGCTGGAATAAACTTCCTGAAGATTTAAGACTTGCCTCAACTTTCACCACATTTAAAACAAGACTGAAAACTTTTATGTTTACTTAAGCTTTCAGCTAAATCTTAACTACATTGCACTTTTAACTTTTGCACTTTTTATAATGCATTTTTAATTTTGCTTTTCTTTTCTTTTAGTTCTTCTATTTTATTTCATTTTATTATTTCATTTATTGTATGACATGTTTTTATGTGAAGCACTTTGAGTCTGCCTCGTGTATGAAATGTGCTATATAAATAGTTGCCTAAATAAAAAAACTGGAACAAAAGTGAAATTATGGCAATAAAACCTCAAGAGCCGACACACCTTTTAAAATTCCCTTTCAGAATTGCTACAGAAATATTTAAATATCTGGGTGTTCAGGTAACAAGAAAATATACTTCTTTATTCAATGCAAACTTCCCGCCTATAGTTACTAAATTAAACGCTCTTATTCAATTCTGGAAAACACTTCTGATGTCTCTAATAGGCAGAATAATTGCCATAAAAATAATTTTCCTCCCACAAATTCTCTATTTACTTCAATCTATACCGATATACATACCTTAAATTTTTTTTTAAATCTTGATTCTCGGATTACAAACTTTATCTGGGATTATAAAACACATAGAATTCATAGAGCACATCTATGCAAACCCAAAGAAACGGGCGGATTGGCTCTCCCCAATTTCTGATACTATTATTGGGCAACGAATATTAAAAAAGTAATTTATTGGCTGGATAACGCATGCCAACAGGTAGACTGGTTAATAATGGAGAGAAAGGATTGCTTGCCTTTTAATATAGGTGCGATTCTTCTCTCCCCAACAAAGTTGAAGAGCACACTATATGAAAAAAATCCGATTATTCACAGCACTTTACGAATCTGGAGACAAGTAAAATCAACTTTTAAACTAAGAAATTTATCTCTTCTTTCACCAATAGCTAATAACCCGTCATTTAAACCATCTATTATAGATAAAACATTTACTTATTGGGAAAGACTAGGAATTAAAAAGCTTGGAGATCTCTACGAGATGGGAAATCTCCTGTCATTTCAGAAATTACAGTCGAAATACAGTCTGAAAGGTAATCAATATTTTAGATATCTTCAAATTCGAGATTATTTGAAAACATATACCCATGATTATCAAACTCTGCTGCCAGATATATTAGACAAAGGTATGAATAGAAACTCAGAGTCATACAATCTAACATCATACTTGCATAATACCCTTCTAAATATAGAAACTCCATAGTCAGACGCAATTAGAAGAGAATGGGAAGAGGAATTAGGCCTAAAAATTTCCAAAGACAGATGGGAAAAAAATATTTTATATATACATAATTGTTCGATTAATGTTAGACACATTTTAATCCAATTTAAAACACTGCACAGACTATTGGGTGATGGGTGGGGAGAGAAATGAAGCAGGTATATCATCACTTTTTTTCTCTCTGTTTTTATCTTTTTATTTCTTTACTTTTTTCTCATTTCTTTTACTTACTCACTCTTCGACTACACTTATTTGGTAGTCTTGGGGTTCTATTCTTACACATTCACTTTCTCTTTCATTTTCTTTCTTTCTTTCTCTTCCTCTCTTTTTCTATTTCATCTTTGCTAAAATTAAAATCGAAGCTGTACAATAAATGTATTATGTCATATGCCGCGGTTTACACTTTTGTACACTGCTTCTAATAAAAATAAATTTTAAAAATAAAAATAAAAATCAATGATTTGTGTGAAATATTCAATCTCACCACTGTTGTGAAAAAATGATCTATGCTCTCTAAACAGTCTCTCCAGAATGACGCATTTTTCAAAAAGATGGACAAGGCTATGATTCCCTAAGATTGAAATATATTTTCATGCACCACAATCTATTTTACTGATTTGAACTAAATTCACACTTTATAAACAGTAAGGATATTTTTTTCATTCATGTTGTGGCCATTTTTGGTCTATTCCTAAATGTGATTGAGAAGGCGGTGGTGAATTGTTTTCTTGAATCGCTGTAGTCCTATGATGACGATACTTCCAAAAAGCTGTCCAGGAGTCATTAGTGTTTATGTCATGTGAACCCAGTCAGGAAGGATGAAATCTTACTTGCTGCAGCTTTGCAGGCCCATAATAACCACAACAACACAATGATAAATATACAATAAATTATCAGTTATACTAGGAAAACCAGGCCATAATAATACATGCCAAAGTACACAGAGCCATCTTAACAGTGCCAAGTCCATGCAATTTGATGCTGAGGTAGGATTGTGATTAGGGTTGTACATAGCAGTTCAAGACCTGATGCTTGATGGTGGTGAAGTCAATGCCTATCATGGACTGGGCAATGTCTACCACTTTCTGAAGCCTCCGTGGTTCTTGGGCATTCATATTACCGAACCGGGCTGTGCTAAACGTCAGTCTGCTCTCCATAATACACCTGTAGAAGTTCAAAAGACTGTTGGGTGGAGAATTCCAGGATTTAGCACCTATAAAGGAATCGGTATTTTTCCATCCGGGTGGTATGTCGTGTGGAGACTAACTACACGTGATGTTCCATTAATAATTCTAAACTTATCAATGCTGTAAAATGATCAGAAATGAAAGAGGAAAAGCTTAACAGAGCTGCTGTCAAATTTCAAACTCATTCTTCAAATGAGTAGAGGTTTGGCTATTTTTCTGAAAATGTATTGAAGTTTGTGCAACACTATAAAGAATGTCAGGCGATGGAATGCAGGAACCCAACAGAAGGATTTCTGTTGGACACGTTAATAATAACAAAATGCAGTTTCTGGCAAAATAAATGTCCGTTTGTACCAAAGTAAGTGCTATTCTGGTAATGCACATGGAATTAGCACATGGGAATAGTACGAGCAAAAAAATCTGATCAATTTTAATTGTTCATTACTACAGTTGGGAAGGAGTGAATTGATTGGTTCTGCACAGCATTATGTGTGGAACATATTGTAACATGCTGATAAACCACTGCCAGTAAACTAGAGCAGTTTAAAAAGCTACTTACTCCATTAACGGTATATCACTTGTCAGCAAACCTTTACCCAGCTTGTGGACTTTGTAAAGTAATTAGATTTGAGTAGTCCATTCTCGACTCCGAATCAAGTTGAGTAATAAGGGGGAAAGAAAAACCCTTGCAACCAAAATTACACCTAAACACTTTTTGTTTTTAATTTGAAGCTGGATAACTGTTACACAAGTGCCATGTAGATGCTTAAATTAAGTCTTTATCAGTGATTGATACAGCTAATATGCTCCATGACAAACCCAAATTGAATCTCGTATGAGTATGCATTCAGCAGTAAATTATATGAAGTAATGGCAATACTTTGCGACATGAATCATTTTGTAGCTAACTAGACCAGTTAGACAAGTCGGAAATAAACAGATCAAATGCACTTTCCCACATCTGACAAATACCTATTCCAGAAAATGCCTTTTTCCAAAACAACTTAGTATGAGCAACACAGATGAACCTCAAAATGATTGTGAGCTTTGTTCCACATCGCCGAGTTTTTCTTTTCAAATACGTATTGTGCAGTGACTCATGTAACCAGAGCATTTCATATTGCTGTGACATTTCCGTCAAATCTAACCTTTAAGATAGTATGCCAGCTTGCTACGGGAAATTGCCTGGATTTGAAGAGGCAGCAGTAATTCTCACCACTTCTTTCTTGATGTTGCCATTGCAATACTGGTATATAGATGACGAACGTATTAACTCACGTTCTGATTGACATGCTATTAGAGATATATTTAAATCACAAATGATTAAAATCAGACAATTTTACACCAATGTGACCAGAGAATATAATCAGGTGTTTATATCTTCTGTGCAGTTTCACAAGCGAGGTGCAGCTGCTTTGATAAGGAGCAGAAGCAAGTTTGTTGAAATTATGTATGTATGTCTTAACATTGATAAGTTCTATTATATTAGGAAAGAGCTGATAATAATCCAATATTAAATGAATATTCTCTTTGGGGAACTGACCAGGTTCTATGGTTAAAAACATTCTGAGATTTGATGCACCATTGTGATCCTGCCTCCACTAAAAATCTGTATTGTAAAAATTGAGACTGAAATGGTTGAAATTGGCAAAATATAAAGTCCTAAAATGTAAACTTCAGCAATTATAATTAAGCATTTTGCATATTATGTAACAATAATAAAGCCACATGGGATATGTCAACTCTTAACTTCCACGTTTGAAATTATAATGAAGTTGTCGCAGATGATGAACTAAATGTTTCTGCTGTACTCAATAACTCTCAAAATGTATGACATGTATGAAAAGGGCAAGACTGTTCAGTGCCCTATGATGCCACTCAGTGCCTGCACTGTATCTGGGGCTTTCAATATTTTGATGGTCTTAACTTTGCTGCCAACAGCAAAGGAATGGTTCTGGCTGTTCACCTCCTGAGTGCTGCCCAACATCCAGTTTGAAAGTGAATTTCTAAATGGAGTGATAGGTAAAAGTTACTTCCAAACAATCTTATTAGGCATAAAACAGAATTTAATTCAAAATGTTAGTGTTTCAGACAAAAAAGTCTAATTCATTTTCAAATCAATCATTTTTGCTGTATCTATCTGATCCTTTATATCTCTTCCTCAATTTTATTTGTATTTCTTAACTTTATTGCTAAATCTAAATTATGCTTTTTGCTTTGTATGTTCTTGTTTGAATTCTCATGTTTCGTTGAATCCGTTTCATTCCAGAGTGATGCACTCAATAGTTAAACATTGACATAAAAAATCAGTGCTGAAGCCGGGTGACGGGGACAGTTTCAGGCAGAGGCTGGCGCTGAGCGGCCTGTAGCCAGGGGAGGGTGACGGCTTCAGGTGGGGACTGTCAGGAGCCGGTGGGGGGGGGGGGGGGAGCTCTGCCGCGGCCTGCTGCCATGGTCTACCACTGCCACTGCCTACCCTTGCTGCTGCCAAGGCCCACCCCTACCGTGGACTACCGCTGCAGCTGGCGTGGCCTACCGCTATGTGGGGGGGTGGGTGTGTGGGCGGGGTTAGTGTGGGGGAGGAGACATTTGGAGGGGAGGAGGGGGGTGTTGTGAGGGTAGTGGGGGGGAGGGGGGTGTGGGTGGGAGGGGGGGTGGGTGGCCTCAGCGGCTCCCGGCCCCAGCTACAACCCCCGCACTCAATTGCTCCAGGCCCCGGCTCCGGCCTCTCTCAGCGGATCCCGGCCCCGGCTCCAGTCGCACTTAACAGATCCTGGCTCCGGTCGCACTCAACGGCTCCTGGCCCTGCTCCGCCCTCACTCAACGGCTCCCGGCTGCAGCTTCGCCCTCACTCAACGGCTCCCGGCTGCAGCTTTGCCCTCATTCAACAGCTCCCGGCCCCGGCCCCAGCTCCAGCCTAACTCAGCAGATCCCGGCTTGTCTTCGTGGTGGTGGTGGTCGGCGTGGCCAGTGGACACAGCCCCGCCTAGACTCTCCTCACTCCACTCCTTCAGCTTTATTTTCCTCACTGCCAGTGATTGACAGCGGATTCCGGAAGGGGTGACACCGTCCCAGCAAATGACAGGAGAGAAGACCAATAACATTTGTAATATTTCACCAATCGGAACAAAACTTGCAGCACAGGAGAATGGCGAGAAATCGTAATGCGATCAGGTACCGTTTTTGCGCAAATGTAAAAACAATGCAAAATGAAAGAGGACAAGATGAGAGTTTTAGTTAGGTACTAGACTAACTGGGACCCATTGGGTCCCATGTTCACACAAGAGGGCTGGTCCCCCAATGCAATATTCCACCTCTCCACCAATTCCTATATTGGTGGCCAGTGGGGGCTTTCTGGTGTGCTAGTATGGGTGTTGTGGGCCGAAGGGACTAATTTCCAGAGGGCTAGTGTGGACTGAATGGATTCTTGGGCTGGCAGCACAGTCACTCAGGCCTGGTGGGCTGGCAGCTCAGTCACTCAGGCCTGGTGGGCTGGCAGCTCAGTCATTCAGGCCTGGTGGGCTGGCAGCTCAGTCACGGCTATTCCTTGTAATTTCATTTCAAGCAGTGCTGGCCACCAAATTCAATTTCATAGCATTTCAAGCAGAGTGCAGGCCACCAAATTCAATTTCATAGCATTTCAAGCAGCGTGCAGGCCACCAAATTGCCAAACAACTCATTGCATTGTCATTAAGGGCTAACAAATCATTTATTGCAAGTACATTGCAGACTCACAGTTCAGTTGATTCACAGCTTAGAATCACAGTTGTAGACTCTCCCTCGCGATCTTCCAGAGTGACTGACTCACATCCAGGCATCTGGGGTTTTATAGTCCTGCCCCCCCCCCCCACCCACCCCGGAAGGGGCGTTATCTTAATCATGGTGATTGACAGGTGAGAGGACCAATCAGCTGATCTCAAAATTTTCTTTAAGCACTCATAACTTTTTTACTGGTCATCAAAATCCTCGGGGCTGCCTCTGCGGAGGAGGACTGTGAGTAAGATGGCCAAAAATCAAAGTGATAAATGGTAGTGTTTTTTTCTAAAATCAATATACAGCGCAGACAGGAAGTGGTCAAGATGAGACTTTTAGTTCTATAGATAGATATGGATATATACACACACATACATACATACGCCACATACATACACGCATGCAAACACACATATATATCATTCATAAACAATTATCCAAATTCTATGTACAATGCGAATATCACACTGTCAATAAACTAAAACTTAACCGTCATTACAGCCCTTCCTCAGTGGTATGTTCTTCAGCAAATCACAAAATAATGCTCTCTTTTTTTTTTTTTTTAATGTGCTTGCGATTAGTAAAGTCGTTCTGACGTTTGATTTTAAGAGCCTCCTCAAAAACATCTAATAAAATAGTAGAAACAACATTTGCACTACACATAATTTGCACTTGAAATGCCTAAACTTTTCCAATAACTTTCTAATTCTTGGGTGACTCACATTGAACGAAAAACAATCATATGTAGCAGAAGCATTTGCACAAGGTGTGCAGTGTAAACAGCAGCATTAAACAGTTCGACCAGTTCGACAGTATTCCATAGTGGAGCCGATTGCATTTCTGTCCAATTTGATTTGACAGGTGTTTTTTCAAAATAATGTAGAATTTAAATTATTTGTGTATCTGTCAAGTTTTGGTGCCACCTCTTAATAAATGTTCATCCACTTTTCAAATCTATGATGATGAGATCCACTTGAATGCTTCAACCTTTTATATTTTTTCATCTAAATTACTTTTTATCAAATAATCGTTTCCAAAGAAAGCAAAACCTAAGAAGGTCATATTTATAAAGGAGACACAAGAGACTTCAGATGCTGGAATCTTCAGAAAAAACAAACTCCTGGAGGAACCAAGTAGTCCATCCATTGCCCCCCACATATCTGGCTGATTCGTTAAGTTCCTCCAGCAGTATGTTTTTTGCCTAATATTTTAAAGACAAGATCAATAATAATAATAATAATAAATTTTATATTTAATGGGCGCCTTTCATACAAAATCTCAAGGACACCTTACATAGTAATCGGAATAAAAACATATAATCGGAGTAAAACAAGTAATTAAAGACATCACAATGACACAAATTAAAAACAGAATTCAATCCAAAAACAGAAAATCAAAAACACAGTGTGAAGAGAGAGCAGCGGCAACCAATTCGTGCCAGCGTCCACTCTCCCTTCATGGCAGCCATCTTGGACACAGACCTACAAGACTACAGTTAGACAAAAAAAAAATCATCCCCCCACAGTGGATAGCACTGTGGAGGAAGGCACAATGTCCAGTCCCCACCCCTTGTTCACCCCAAAGTCAGGCCTATTGAGGCCACCGCAATTGCCTCTACGGAGGCCCGATGTCCCTGGCCGTTCTCACCGGGTGGTCTTGCCCCGGCGTCGGGAGAGTCCTTTCGGCGGCTGGGCCACTTGGAACGGCCGCTTCTTGGTTGGAGCCCGCGGCTGCCGAAGCCGACAAGGCCGCGCCGGTTTGGCGCTCCTAGGCTCCAGATGAAAAAGTCGGCGACCGCTCTCCTCACTGCCGCCTTGCCGCCTCTACGCACGCCGCCTCTCCGCTCCGCAAACCCGCAGCCCGGAGATGTTGCTCACGGCGGTCCAGCTCGCCAGAGCTCCAGCGCGGCGACCCAGGCAAGGCATCGCCCGCTCCGCTCCGCTCCGCTCCAGCGCTCCAGCGCTCCAATGCAGTGCCACCACGCAGGCCGAGGTGCTGGGTGGTTCCCGCCAAGAAACGGCGCTCCAAGCCCGCTGGTAGGCCACGACGACGGGTCGACGGGCAGCCCGGAAAAAAGGCTGCCACACCGACCAGGTAGGGACCTATAAATAAAGTAACACCTACCCCCCCACATTAAAAGACCATATCCCCTACAAACAAAAAAACAGGACTCACTAAAAACTAAAAAAAAACGAATTTAAGACGGACGGCTGCTGCTAGCAGCCGTTCACCAAGATGGCTCCTCCTCCTCTGAGTATGGTAATAATGGTAATAAAAGTTTAGCAATGACATGTAACCCTGTTTAGAAAAGTGTTTTGACGTAAAATAAATGAATATTTGGAAATTTATGATTTTTTTTTAACTTTAGCTGAACATATTTTTGCGAAAGATCCAAAAATTACTTAGCAGCAGATTTATAATACGATACAGGTTGGATTTAAGTTAAGAAAATATGGAACAGGTTATATACACATTGGCGCAAGCCTGCTTCATCACTCAGTTTCAAGGCTGATCTTCCATCTCAATTTCAGTGCATTGCCTGATTCTCATATTCTTTGATTCCCATAGTTTCCAAATATCTTTCAATCTCAGCCTTGAATATATTCAACAACTGAACATACACATTCCACTCAGTTAAAAAATTCAAAATATCTGAGTGAATAAACTCCGACTAAATATCCTAGATATCCAATCACTCCATCCTGTGACTATATTCGAGACCCTTCCATCCTATGGCACAACTTCCCAGCATCCATTCTGACAAGTCCTTCTACCATCACAGGTCATCGATCATTCTTCCAAGTACAAGGGGAAAAAATGGACATTATTCATCTCAATATTTCGTCATACAACAATACACCCTCCACCACCTCCAGTTTAAATTCCATTTGGAATATTTTGGAGGCCCAAGAAACCAAGAACCAAGAATACTCACTAACCAAGAATCAATTTTGTAAACCTTCCTCGCATGTCTCCCAAGGTATTTTCTTTCTGTGTACGGGACCAAAACTACCAGGAGAAAATCTCTACAAAGCACTGTGCATTGCACTTCCAGTCATATTTTAAAAGTTTGATGTGAGCTGAAAGGCAAAACCAAGATTCTGAAATGCGTAGAATTCAGAGCCATGTACGGTGAGTACCATGAGTATCTTCCTAATTTACTCTGAGTTCTTAACCATTAAGTAAGCATGCAGCAGAGTGTACAGCTTGATGTATGTGAGACACAAAGAGCTCAAACAAGGTCTGAGCAGTTTCTTTAAATATTATACTATCCCTGCAACAACTCTATACACATTGTGCATACAAAGCTGAGTGTCACAAAGTGCCTTTGGCTCCTTTTCTGCCTGGGCTTTCAGTACATATATTACTGCTCTTGTCATATGCATGTGAGCTTGGAGCAATCTAATGCCCATCATATCTTCATAATATTCCAGAGCTTCTTTACATGTAATCACATGGAATATGTTTTTCAATTCATCCTCAGCTCTTTTAGCCACCCTCCTCCCAGCAGATATGACCTATTTGTATAATCAGCAGTGTTGTGGTTTGTCCAGTGTAGATGACCACACATTGTATTTTCCCTAATTTTCCTATTAGAATATTTCCTCATCATTAATGTGCTTCACACCGATGGCACTGTATAAAATGATTAGTGAAATGTCCCTACTTCATTTTTTATGATGGAGCAGTCAATGGTTGTATTTACATTCATATTAATATTTTCAGTTTTTGACATTATTTCTAGATACATAAACTTTGTTTAAATTGGATTTCGCTTTCTCAGCTGGCTTAATGTCATGTAAACTATGCTTTTCTTCCCCAATTATTTCCCTTCCACTGGGCACGGGCAATATTGTCACTGCTTTAGCCTGCTATCCTCTGCTTAGTCCTGTGTACAAAGACTATGTTCCCTTGCTTTTTATAATTAAAGTTACCTTGACTCTCTGAACATGCTGAATGATTCTTCCTACAACTATACCAGCCCTGCTTTTCATGCCACAAGTTCAATATCAGAGCTGCTGCCATTGTTTGATATATATTATTGACTAACACTTTTATGAAATCTAGTCCCAATGAGTCCCTAATTGCTCATTTGAACTTTAGAATCCAACTGTATATTAATTTAGACTGGGCAAACTCAACAGATGGCTATGTAGCACCCATATAACCATATAACAATTACAACACGGAAACAGGCTATCTCGGCCCTTCTAGTCCGTGCCAAGAATAACCCGGTCCAAGAATCACTACAATGTTACTGAAAATGTTTAGGAAATTGTATAATCATCTATCCTGACCTCTCATTAGAAGTTCCAAACATGTAACTCCTAATAATTCACGTTCAGTTATAAAAGTAGAATTAGGCCATTCGGCCCATTGAGACTACGCCGCCATCCAATCATGGCTGATCTCTGCCTCCTAATTCCATTTTCCTGCCTTCTCCCCATAATCCTTGACACCCGTTCCAATCAAGAATTTATCTATCTCTGCCTTAAAAATATCAACTGACTTGGCCTCCACAGCCCTCTGTGGCAATGAGTTCCACAGATTAACTACCCTTTGACTAAAGAATTTCCTCCTCACCTCCTTTCTAAAACCGTGCCCTTTAATTCTGAGGATATGACCTCTGGTCCTAGACTCTCCCACCAGTGAAAACATATTTCCACATCCACTCTATCCTTGCCTTTCATTATTCTGTAAATTTCAATGAGATCTCCCTCAACCTTCTAAACTCCAGCAAGTAGAGGCCCAGTGCTGTCAAATACTTATCATACGCTAACCCACTCACTCCTGGGATCATTCTTGTAAAGCTCCTCTGGATCCTCTCCAGAGCCGACACATCCTTCCACAGAGCCAACACATCCTTCCAAATTTGCTCGCAGTACTCCTCACCAGCGCCTTAGAGCCTCAATCTCTAAATAATCTCCAGAAGCAATTGGTTCAAATAATTTTGCAGATTTTCTAACTCTTCATTACAAGTTGATTGCATGCAAGTTTGCTAGTGTTACATAGATATATAACCCAAACAAGGTCGCCTATTTGCATTTACACATTCCCTCATTCATATCCACACCCTCTTCCTCTATAATGTAATTTACCCTAAAAAATAGACATTTCTACCTATTCAATGTATGAATTGAAGGATTCCCATGTTTATTTATAACCACTGGGTTTTTCATAATAATCAGTGAGAGACTCAAGTGCCATTTAATGTTTTATTCACCGATTCTCTTTCTGCCAACTTATTCATTCTTGTTTCTTGAAAGAACACTCCCTAAATATAATTTGATAATTATTAGGGCTCCACAGAAAGCAGCCTGTTTCTGTGAACTCCATCCTAAAGATAGTTCACTAGGAAATGTTGCTGTAGTAAATGTTTCTGTATTCTACACAGTATATAGTAAGTTACTATATCCACATAAAGCTCACTTTGTTTCAATTGCCGTGTTTTACAAAAGTTATTGCATTTGATCCTCCATATGCACTGGACTCATTTACACATTGGTAATTCTCTCATATATATCAAGCCGAAATTTGCCAACGTTCAAAGATAAGTTAACACCTGCCATTGCATGTTATGTCAACACTATAATTTTGCTTCAAGCATAGTAATTAAAAAAGTCATCATGATTTTTAAACAGTTACTAATACAAGTCTACCTCTGATTTTCCAGCAATTGATGGACCGGCACCTCCTTCAATCTGGATAAAAGTCACAAGAGCACACCCCTCCCCCCCAAAAGTCTACCTGAAAATGTGGCACCTAGACCAGGTGAGGATAGAGATCTCTACCTCATCCGGACTTCCACGGCTGATTGGTGTGTTGAATTTTCCCCCCTGTGGCCAGGGCTCTGGAACTTAGGCTCAGCCGGAATCAGCAGATACATTCCCGTAGTCAACTTCGAAGGATGACATCTCGGTCCCTCGGTGGCCTAGACAGACTGTTTGACTCCTCCTGGAGGCCATGACTTCTGTTGGTCAGGCAAAATGGATAATCCAGAAAGGCTCTGAAGCCAAGGGTGGCGGAAAACCAGTGGTGGATCAAGGCATGAAGGCAGTATAACATTCTCTCTGCAAATCATTTTCTCAGGTATAACAACATTTAGATTGAATGTCTTTAGTCTATTTAAAGTTGATACTCAAGGAATATTTATATTTACAATTAAGAACTTGTAAAGGTGCCAAAACATCACTAAGCTGAAGAATTGGAAACTTTTCAGAATTCCGCAAAAAAGGGGAACAGAAAATAGAGTAACCGACCAAGAAACATAAAACCAGACTCTAAAGATTCTGTAGGTATGTAAAAAGCAAATCATTAACTCAAGTTAATATTGGTCCCATACAGAATGAGACAAAAATAAAACTGTTCTAGGAAATATGGAAATAGCAGAGAAATGTAAATAAAGTGTCAATCTTCACAGAGGAGAACACAGAAAATCTCCAAAAATAGAGCAGTGTTCATGTCTTGAGTGAATGAACAACTTACAGAAATTAGTTAAAGCTAAAAAATGGCTAATTTTATAAATCATGGGTCCTTGAAACTAGCATCTCAAGGTTTTGAAAGAGGGATCAATGGAGGTAATGGACGCATTGGTTATCACCTAAAATTCTGCAGATTCCAAAATAGTTCGGACTGATAGAAAAATAGCAACTCCAACACTACTAGAAAGATGAAAGAAAGAGAAAAAAGGGATACACATACCAGTTAACCTGATGTAATAGCTGTGGAAATGCTGGAATCTATCGTTCAGGAAGTGCTCATGGAACACCTAACAAATAACAGTAGGTTTGGACAGAATCACCACAGAATTTGAAAGGGAAATCATGTTCCCGGAAGTGGCGGCGCTGGGAACGGCTACGGCTCGCCTGCAGTCTGTTTGTCTTTACTTTTTTGTGTTGTTTTTTTCGTTTTGTGTAGTTACGTTTTTGGTTTTTAAGCTGTGTTTATGTGGGGGGGGGGTGGGGGGTTGAAACCGGGGCTTGCTGTCTCTCCCTTCGGGGGAATACGACTTTTTGTCGTATCCCCCTTCTCTGCCTCCGTCTGCGCTGTGGCCTAATGGCGGAGCTGGCGACCTCGAGGCTCCGGAGGCAGAGCCTGTCAGGACTTGCACTGGGCTCGCTCCCGTGAGGGCGGCCTGACGAGGGGCTGAGACTCTCTCGTGAAGGGCTGTGACGCTCCCGTCGGAGTGGCCCAGCCCGAGGGTGGAACGGCACTCCCGTCGGAGTGGCCCAGCCCGAGGGTGGAACGGCACTCCCGTCGGAGTGGCCCAGCCCGAGGGTGGAACAGCACTCCCGTCGGAGTGGCCCAGCTCAAGGGTGGAACGGCACTCCTGTCGGAGTGGCCCAGCCCGAGGGAGGAACGGCACTCCCGTCGGAGTGGCCCAGCTCAAGGGAGGAGCGGCACTCACGTGAGTGCGATCCGGCTCGGGGCTGGAACGGTGCTCCGGTGGCTGGGACGGCGTTCTGGCGGCGGCGACCTGAGTCCTGGGTTCAGCCGCGGGCCAGCGGCTGCGTCCGCTGGACTGGAGGGCGGCAGCTTCGACCACCCTGGGCCGCGGTGTTTGAGCCGGCCCGTTCGCGGGGTTCGGTGAGCCGCGGGACTGTTTGTGCCATCGCCCGGTGGGGAATCGCCTCAGCGCAGAGGGAGAAGAGGAGGGAAGAGACAGTAACCCTAAGATTTTTGCCTCCACCACAGTGAGGAGGTGCTTGGAGGATACACTGTGGTGGATGTTAATTTGTGTTTATTGTTGTTTTTTATTGTATGTATGACTGCTGGCACGAAATTTTGTTCAGACCGTAAGGTCTGAATGACAATAAAGGTATTCAATTCAATTCAATTCAATGTTCAACAAATCTGTCATAACTTTATGAGGTTTTAACAAGCAGATTAAAAAAGAATAAACCAGCTAATGTGGAAAATTCAGATATTCAGATGACCTTTGGCAAGGTGCTGCACAAAAAGGTTATTAAGCAAAATTATTGGGTGCAATATACTGGAATAGATTAAGGATTGGTTAATGGGTAAAAAAAAACACAAAGAGAACGAATAATCGGGTTATGTTTAAGAAAGAACTGCAGATGGTGGAAAAATCAAAGGTAGACAAAAATGCTGAAGGAACTCAGCGGGTGAGGTAGTATCTATGGAGAGAAGGAATAGGCGACATTTCGAGAATCTGGTTGATCATCTGTGATGAACTGAAGACCCAACTGTTTACAATCTCAATGATTTGGATGAGAATATTTAAAGTAAATATATGGTGGCACAGTACAGTACCAGAGACCTTGGTTCAATCCTGACTACAGGTGGTAACTGTACATTCTCCCCATGACCACATGGGTTCTCTGGTTTCTTGAGAGACTTCGAAGATGTGCAGGTTTGTAGGTTAATTACCTTTGGTAAGAATTGCAAATTGTCCCTAGTGCATAGGATAGTGTTAGCATACAGGGTGATTGCTGGTCAGCAAGGACTCAGTGGGCCAAAGGGCCTGTTTCTCTAAACTAAAGTATCTAGATTTACTGATAGTACTAAATTGGGTGGTTGTGTGATCTGTGAGAATGAGGCAAAGCAGCTACAGGGAGATATGGCACTGGAAATCTCAGTCTTGTCCGAGCAGCAAAGTCCTGGTCCAGCAAAGAGGAGGCATGGTGATCTCAGGCTTCTCTCTACAGTTCACCTTTGCCTTAAGAGGAGTTGCTGGCAGTCACAGGCTGATCCTGGTGACTCCGCTTTAGGCTTGAAGAGGCAGCACTGGCATCTCTGGCTTATCCTGGCAGCTCAGTCTTTACCTGCATGTGGGCGCAGTCCCCCATGGTCCATGGACAGGAAGAGGCACTTGCATCTCAGCCTTGCCACAACCACTTAGTCTTAGCCTGGGGTCAAGGAAAGAGCATTCACTTCGCAGCGCTGTTTTAACCAATCTTTCCACCACCATGCACAAGAAGCACAAGACAGAAACCATGGTTTGCAGATGCTCTGGCTGAACAACCTCTAATCTTGCGTGTGGACTCCATAAGAAGAAGTCTTAGCCTCAGTAGAGAGTTGGCTATCAAGGGCTTCTTCTCAGTCTTGACCATCCAGTGGTCTTGGGTATGTCCCAGTGATTCAGTCTTCCTTGAATCTGCTGCTGCAGAACAAGTGGCAAAATGCCTTGCTTTCTCTTCCCTTCTCTCCTCTGACATGAATGCCTGGGTTTTATAAGGAGAAGGTTGACGAGGTTCAGTTGGGCCAATCTGATGTCAGCTAATTGGACACAGCCTTTTACCAAGGATGTTGAGGATTGGCCTCTCCTGGCCAGTCTGCTAATGACAGGGATCAGAGTGGCTTCAGAGGAAGGGGGTGTTGTCATGAGTCATAGAGTCATACAACATGGAAACAGGCCGTTCAGCCCAACTCACCCATTCTGACCAAAATGCCCCATCGACACTCGTCCCACCTGCCCGCATTTGGCCATACCCTTCTAAACCTTTCGTATTCTTGTCTTTTGTAACTGTTGCTAATGTAGCTGCCTCAACTACCCCCCTCTGCAGCTCATTCCATATACTCACTGCCCTATATGTGAAAATGTTGCAGCTCAGGTTTCTCTCACCTTAAACCTTTCCCCTCTCACCTTAAACCTATGTCCTCTGGTTCTTGATTCCACTAGTCTGGATGAAAGATGTGGTGCTAATACCCTTTCTATTCCCCTCATGATCTTATGCACCTCTATAAGATTATCCCTCATCTTCCTGCACTCCAGGTGACAAGGCTCTAGCTGTCCAACCTCTCTCTATAGCTCAGGCCCTCAAGCCCTGGCAACATCCTCTTATATTTTCCCTGCACCCTCTACAGCTAAACAACATTCTTCCTGCAGCAGGATGATGAAAACGGAACATTCATGCAATACTCAAAATGTGGCTTCACCAACATCTTGTTCATCTGTAACATAACATCCCAACTTGTATACTCAATACCCTAATGAACGTCAATGTGCTGAAAGGCATCTTGACCACCCTATCAACTGGGTTGCACCACTTTGAAGGTATTATGTACCAGCTAGATCCATCTGCTATACAACACTCTAGGGAGTGTTTACACTGTAGACTTTAGAGATACAGCACTGAAACAGGCCCTTCAGCCTACCTAGTCCACTCCAACCAGAGATCACCCCATATACTAGTACCTGTACTACACACAAAAGGGACAATTTACTATTTTTACTGAAGCCAATTAACCTACAAACCTGTACACCTTTGAAGTGCGGGAGAAAACAGGAGCACATACAAACTCCTTACAGGTAGCAACTGTAGTCAACAGGTAGTCGAACCTGGGTCTCTGGTGCTGTAAGGCAGCAACACTACCGCTGCGCCACTGTGAAGTATTCATTGTGTACCATTCACTGTGAATGGCCAGCTCTGGTTTGACTTCCCAATATGCCACACCTCACACTTATCCATATTAAACTCTATTAACCATTCCTCAGCCCACTTGCCCAACTGATCATCATCCTGCTGTAATTTTTGCTAACCATCTATGCTATCTACAATATCACCCGCTTCAGTGTCATCTGCAAACTTGCTAATCCAGCCGTACATTCCTATCCAAATCATTGATCACAAGCAGCAATAGCCGCAATTTTGATGCCTGAGGCACATCACTAGTCACAGGCCTCCAGTCTAAAAAACAACCTTCCACGATCACCCTCGGCTTCTTTCAATTAAGCCAATTCTCTATCCAGTCTGCTAGCTCTCCCTGGATCCTATGCAATTTAATCTTCCAGGGCAGTCTACTTTGCGGAACCTTATCAAATGCTCAATGAAGGAAATAATTTTCTTGTCCTCTCTCTCAAGACCATATTTTGAAAACCTCTAATAGGTCAGCTTTCAATATCTTGTGTCCAAGGGAAAAGCATTTCCCATCTCTCCGATCTCTCTGATCAACACTAATTCCATGATTTTTTAATAAGAATTCATAAAACTAGTTTACCGATTATATTTGAATTTTGTTCAAATAATCCAAACAGGATGTTGTTGTTTTTCTTTATGTTAGCTCCTCATATGTATCTAAATAAATAAAACCACAAGATGTGATGGGAGGTTGGATCGTATTGTAGCTGTAATAGCATTCCCATGAACATTGCGGAGGAAGCGGAGACTCAATCTCCTGTAAATCATGCTGGGAGACAAGGCAATGGAAGAAATTGGACTTCGACATTCATTTCTTGGAAGTAAGCATGGTGTAATTGTAACAGAATGTACTGAAGTCCAGGAGGAGGTACTGTGTGATCAGCCTGTCTTGGCAACTCTAATGGTTTAGAATATGCCAGGGTACTACTGATTGAGTGAAAAGCCACTGGGGAGAGAATGTCATCTGTTTTGCATTAATGCACTGATTCTTATAGCTGCTTTCCACTCCATCAAACTTTAGGGAAAAGGTTATGTTGAATAAATTTATCCCCCCATCACTTCACAATGATAAATGTATGGGTCTGAATGTTGCAGTCGGCTTTTAACTGCACCAGCTGTTCACTATACTTATCCTGACCCCCATCTTCTGCAGTGTTTGCACTGGTACCTCCTGTGATGTGTAAGCTATTTGGGAGAGTGGTCTCAATGGACTGTCTGTAGCCCCTGTAAACAATGGCCAGATATTCTCGGCATACAGTTGGTACAAAATGATTGGGTGCCAAGCTGCAATGCCAGTTTAGTCTTCTTATTGAGTGATACACATGCTGATAAAGGAATTTGGAATAGCTGCCTATAGTATTATTAAAGGGATATTTGCTACTTAAGTTGCTTGCTAGCCCTCATTCAGATGGACATGGATACTTTCAATGATTCAATGACACTTTATTCTCACATGTATCTAAGAATAGTGCAATCCTTTTTTTGCATATACGAATCAGTGACAATCCTACCATTTATTATTATTATTATTATTGTTAAATCGTTGAAAACATTAGCGACGCAGTGGTGCTTGTTTCCGACGGGCAATTAGCCACAATTATATTACGTACTAGACTAAGTGGGACCCGTTGGGTCCCAGCATCATACGGGAGGGCTGGTCCCCCAACGCAATATTCCACCTCTCCACCAATTCCAATATTGCTGGCCAGTGGGGGGGGTTTCTGGAGCGCTAGTATGTGTGTTGTGGGTCAAAGGGTCTGGCTTCCAGAGGGTTAGTATGGACATTGTGGGCTGAATGGATTCTTGGGCTGGCAGCTCAGTCACTCTGGCCGTGCAGCTCAGTCACTCTGGCCGGGCAGCTCAGTCACTCAGGCTGTTGTGCACTGAAGGAACTGGTTTCCAGAGGGCTAGTATGGACATTGTGGACTGAATGGATTTTTGGACTTGCAGTTCACTAAGTCATGGGTGGTGGGCTGGCACTTCAGTCACTTACAGCTAGTGGGCTGGCATTTCACTTACTCATGGCTGGTGGGCTGGCAGCCCAGTCACTCATAGCTGGTGGTGGCAGTTCACTCAGTCACCCCTCTTCCCTTCTCCCCCTCACTCTGCTCCATGCCATTCCCCTCCCCCACATGCATTCAGTCCATCTCCCCTCAATCTCCCCCCATGCACTCTTAGTGGCTCTCCACACACACACACACACACACACGCATTCACACAGACACACACACAGATACTCAGACACTCATGCAGACACACACTCAGACACACATACAAACACTCATACACAGAGACACAGTCAAACACTCACACAGACACTCACACATACACACACTCACACACTCATCCACAGACACTTACACAGACACAGCAACTCATACATATGCACACACAGACAGACGCCGCGCACACACACTTTAGAAGCAATAGAGATACTATCTGCAAGCATTTTAGAACCAATAGAGACACTTTTTGCGAGCATTTTAGAACCAATAGACATTTATTTGCAAGCTTTAGAACCAATAGACATTTTTTTGCAAGCTTTAGAACCAATAGACATTTTTTTGCAAGCTTTAGAGCCAAAAGACATTTTTTGCAAGCCTTTTAGAACCAAAAAAGACACATTCTGCAAGCATTGTAGAACCAATGGACACGTTTTGCAAACATTTTAGAACCAATGGACACTTTTTGCAAACATTTTAGAACCAATAGACACTTTTTGCAAGCATTTAGAACCAATATACATTTTTTTGCAAGTTTTAGAACCAATAGACATTTTTTGCAAGCATTTTAGAACCAATAGACTTCTTTTGCAAGCATTTTAGAACCAATAGACATTTTTTTGCAAGCTTTAGAACCAATAGACATTTTTTTGCAAGCTTTAGAACCAATAAACATTTTTTTGCAAGCATTTTAGAACCAAAAAAGACACATTCTGCAAGCATTGTAGAACCAAAAGAGACACTTTTTGCAAACATTTAAAATCAATAGACACTTTTTGCAAGCATTTAGAACCAATATACATTTTTTTGCAAGCTTTAGAACCAATAGACACTTTTTGCAAGCATTTTAGAACCAATAGACACTTTTTGCAAGCATTTTAGAACGAATAGACACTTTTTGCAAACATTTTAGAACCAATAGACACTTTTTGCAAGCATTTTAGAACCACTAAGGGCATTCACATTTGAGTAGACATGTGTTATTCACAGCTCAGAGAAACGTGACCCTCTGCCTTCCTCCATCTTGAAGAGACTGTGAAGCACACCACTTCTGGGTTTTATAGTCCCTCCCCATCACACCTTTGCAAGCATTTTAAAACCAATAGAGACACTTTTTGCGAGCATTTTAGAACCAATAGACATTTATTTGCAAGCTTTAGAACCAATAGACATTTTTTTGCAAGCTTTAGAACCAATAGACATTTTTTTGCAAGCTTCAGAACCAATAGACATTTTTTGCAAGCATTTTAGAACCAAAAAAGACACATTCTGCAAGCATTGTAGAACCAAAAGAGACACTTTTTGCAAACATTTTAGAACCAATAGACACTTTTTGCAAGCATTTAGAACCAATATACATTATTTTGCAAGCTTTAGAATCAATAGACATTTTTTTTGCAAGCTTTAGAACCAATAGACATTTTTTTGCAAGCTTTAGTACCAATAGACATTTTTTTGCAATCTTTAGAACCAATACACATTTTTTTGCAAGCTTTAGAACCAATAGACATTTTTTCGCAAGCTTTAGAACCAATAGACATTTTTTTGCAAGCTTTAGAACCAATAGACATTTTTTGCAAGCTTTAGAACCAATAGACATTTTTTTGCAAGCTTTAAAACCAATAAACATTTTTTTGCAAGCTTTAGAACCAATAGACATTTTTTTGCAAGCTTTAAAACCAATAGACATTTTTTTGAAAGCTTTAGAACCAATAGACATTTTTTGCAAGCTTTAGAACCAATAGACATTTATTTGCAAGCATTGTAGAACCAAAAGAGACACTTTTTGCAAACATTGTAGAACCAAAAAAAGACACATTCTGCAAGCATTGTAGAACCAAAAGAGACACTTTTTGCAAACATTTTAGAACCAATAGACACTTTTTGCAAGCATTTAGAACCAATAGACACTTTTTGCAAGCTTTAGAACCAATAGACATTTTTTGCAAGCATTTTAGAACCAATAGACTTCTTTTGCAAGCATTATAGAACCAATAGACATTTTTTTGCAAGCATTTTAGAACCAATAGACATTTTTTTGCAAGCTTTAGAACCAATAGACATTTTTTTGCAAGCATTTTAGAACCAAAAAAGACACATTCTGCAAGCATTGTAGAACCAAAAGAGACACTTTTTGCAAACATTTTAGAATCAATAGACACTTTTTGCAAGCATTTAGAACCAATATACATTTTTTTGCAAGCTTTAGAACCAATAGACACTTTTTGCAAGCATTTTAGAACGAATAGACACTTTTTGCAAGCATTTTAGAAGGAATAGACACTTTTTGCAAACATTTTAGAACCAATAGACACTTTTTGCAAGCATTTTAGAACCACTAAGGGCATTCACATTTGAGTAGACATGTGTTATTCACAGCTCAGAAAAACGTGACCCTCTGCCTTCCTCCATCTTGAAGAGACTGTGAAGCACACCACTTCTGGGTTTTATAGTCCCTCCCCATCACACCTTTGCAAGCATTTTAGAACCAATAGAGACACTTTTTGCGAGCATTTTAGAACCAATAGACATTTATTTGCAAGCTTTAGAACCAATAGACATTTTTTTTGCAAGCTTTAGAACCAATAGACATTTTTTGCAAGCTTCAGAACCAATAGACATTTTTTGCAAGCATTTTAGAACCAAAAAAGACACATTCTGCAAGCATTGTAGAACCAAAAGAGACACTTTTTGCAAACATTTTAGAATCAATAGACACTTTTTGCAAGCATTTAGAATCAAAAATACATTTTTTTGCAAGCTTTAGAATCAATAGACATTTTTTTGCAAGCTTTAGAACCAATAGACATTTTTTTGCAAGCTTTAGAACCAATAGACATTTTTTGCAAGCTTTAGAACCAATAGACATTTTTTTTGCAAGCTTTAGAACCAATAGACATTTTTTTGCAAGCTTTAGAACCAATAGACATTTTTTTGAAAGCTTTAGAACCAATAGACATTTTTTGCAAGCATTAGAACCAATAGACATTTTTTGCAAGCATTTTAGAACCAATATTTTTTGCAAGCATTTTAGAACCATAGACATTTTTTGCAAGCATTTTAGAACCAATAGACATTTTTTTGCAAGCATTGTAGAACCAAAAGAGACACTTTTTGCAAACATTGTAGAACCAAAAAAAGACACATTCTGCAAGCATTGTAGAACCAAAAGAGACACTTTTTGCAAACATTTTAGAACCAATAGACACTTTTTGCAAGCATTTAGAACCAATAGACACCTTTTGCAAGCATTTAGAACCAATAGACATTTTTTTGCAAGCTTTAGAAACAATAGACATTTTTTGCAAGCATTAGAACCAATAGACATTTTTTGCAAGCATTTTAGAACCAATATTTTTTGCAAGCATTTTAGAACCATAGACATTTTTTGCAAGCATTTTAGAACCAATAGACATTTTTTGCAAGCTTTAGAACCAATAGACATTTTTTGCAAGCATTAGAACCAATAGACATTTTTTGCAAGCATTTTAGAACCAATATTTTTTGCAAGCATTTTAGAACCAATTGTTAGCAAGCATTTTAGAACCAATAGACATTTTTTGCAAGCATTTTAGAACCAAAAAAGACACTTGCAAGCATTATAGAACGAAAAGAGACACTTTATGCAACATTTTAGAACCGATAGACACTTTTTGCAAACATTTTGGAACCAATAGACATTTTTTGCAAGCTTTAGAACCAATAGACATTTTTTTAAGCTTTAGAACCAATAGACATTTTTTGCAAGCATTTTGAAACCAATAGTCATTTTTTTGCAAGCTTTAGAACCAATAGACATTTTTTGCTAGCATTTTAGAACCAATAGACATTTTTTGCTAGTTTTAGAACCAATAGACATTTTTGCAAGCTTTAGAACCAATAGACATTTTTGCAAGCTTTAGAACCAATAGACATTTTTGCAAGCTTTAGAACCAATAGACATTTTTTGCAAGCATTTTAGAACCAATAGACATTTTTTTGCAAGCTTTAGAACCAATAGACATTTTTTGCAAGCTTTAGAACCAATAGACATTTTTTGCAAGCTTTAGAACCAATAGACATTTTTTGCAAGCATTTTAGAACCAATAGACATTTTTTTGCAAGCTTTAGAACCAATAGACATTTATTGCAAGCATTTTAGGACCAATAGACATTTCTTTGCAAGCTTTAGAACCAACAGACATTTTTTGCAAGCATTTTAGAACCAATAGAGATATTTTTTGCAAGCTTTAGAACCAATTGGCACTTTTTGCAAATATTTTAGAACCAATAGACACTTTTTGCAAGCATTTTAGAACCACTAAGGGCACTCACATTTGAGTAGATATTTGTTCAGTGTTATTCACAGCTCAGAGAAACGTGACCCTCTGCCTTCCTCCATCTTGAAGAGTGAGTGAGGCACACCACTTCCTGGTTTTATAGTCCCTCCCCCCTGCCGCCAGCGGGGGCAGCAGAGAGAATGGGGAATTTTGTAAAAACATTAATATCTCTGTCATTTTTCATCAACGGGAAAAATCCTCGGCACACATGCGGCGGAGGGGGGCTCTTGGTAAGGTGGCCAAAAATGATGGCCGTAGGTCGCGGTGTTCTCTCGGAAATCGCAGCACAGACGGCCAAAAGCGGTCAAGAACAGAGATTTAGTAATATATAGATAAGAGTGTAAGATAGCATGTAGCACGTAGGCTAGCACGTGAGTTAATGCCTACTCCTAACAGAACCATTTGATGAAGAATGAGTTATTGGTCATGGTTTTGAGCATCACTTAAGGATTTATCCAACTTTCATCCGTTGCACAAGATTTGAAGAGGGCTTTGAAACAGATTGGGCTACTTTCTAGGATAAAAATAGAAAATACTCAGCCACTCAGGCCTCATCAGTGGGGAGAGAAACAGAGTTAAGGTTTCAACAACTCAGCAGATTTTCTAGGACATCATTCAATAACTTTAGCAATACTCGACCCATCCCTGAAAAAGTTTTAAAAGATAAATTTAAGAACAATAAGTTCAGAGTTAGTCCTAGGTCAAATAATGTACGGCAGAAAGGGAGGGGCCTTTGGACACTTCATAGGATTGTTTTTTGGTCTGCAGAATTTCAGCAGAATGTTATCAAATAAAGTTTCACATGACGCCACAACTTCATTTGATTTTGGAATTGACCTGAAGGTGGAATCCACAGAGAGGATCAGGGAGGGAATTCCATTTCCAGAATGCATTTAATATGGTGCCACTTAAAAGACAGGTGGAGGTGCATGTGATTGGAGGTAATGTATTAATACAGTCTAAAAATTAGTTATCTCATAGAAAATTGAATAAATGGATCTCCTTCACACCATAACGGCACTAGTGGAGTACCCCCAAGGATTGGTCTTTGGCCAGCAATTATTATTTTTACTTTGCAGGTGTGGAGCAGATTGTTAGGTCCCCAGGCTTGCTGAGATACTTTGACTCTACAAAAGGATATAGACAGGTTCAACGAATGGGCAACATTTCAGCAAATAGAATTGAATGTGAGGTAGTGTGTGGTCATACACTTTGGTGTTAGAAATCAAAAGACCAACTGTTGTCCAAAAGGAGAGGCTCCCATTGAATGGGATTTAGATGGATCTGGACATTCTTGTACCTGACACCAAAAAGATTAATTATGCAATGGCAGCAAGTAAGTAAGAAAGCAAATGACATTTGACCTTTATTTCAGGCTAGTTGGAGTTTGAAAGTTGGGAATATTGTTACAGTTGTCTTCTTCTTCTTCTTGCGTATGGCGTACACAGCCTAGAGTTGTAGGTCAACTTGTTCTATTTGATCTATTTGTTTGTGCACGTCGGGTTGATTGAATTACTGGAGGTATTAAAAGAGGAGGTGGATAACATTTGTAAAGTAAAATAATTAAAAACTGTGGGGAAATGATACAGATGAAGAGCTGAGGCCAGCGGGAACACTAGCCATGATGATACTGAATGGCAGGAAGGCCTTGGGGCTAAATTGCCTACTCTTACTTATTTTCTTCTTGTATGTATTTCTATTTGCTTCTAAAACAGTAGTGAACAGCCACTACCAGATATGTAAATTCTGAACTTCTGCAGACTCAGGGGATTCCCAGATGTGTTAGTGAAATGTAAAAGATAAGTAAGGTATTTATGTGCTTACTTAAAGTCATAAGGTCATATACAGCCTGGAAACCAGCCCTTCAGCTCATCCTGTCCATGCTGATCAAGATGCCATCCTGAGATAGTCCTATTTGCCCACACTTGGCCCATATCCCTCTAAACACGTGGCCCTTATCCCTCTAAATGTAGAAGTTTAGTTTATTATTGTCACGTGTACCAAGGCACTGTGAAAAGCTTTTTTGTTGCCTGCTATCCAGTCAAAGAAAAGATTTACATGATTCCAACCACACTGGTCATGGTACACAGATAAATGATAATGGATCCAACAATTAGTGTAAGATAAAGTCTGATTAAAGATAGTTGAAAGGTCTCCAATGAGGAGGTAGATGGGAGATCAGGATTGCACTTTAGCTGATGAGAAGACAGCTCAATTGCCTGTTAAGGGCTGGGAAGAAACAAACCTGTCCAAGTGTCCTTCAAATGTTGTAATTGTACCTGGCTCTCCAACTTCCTCTGGCAGCTTGTTCCATTAATCAACCATTTTATTTTCTTATTTTGCATTTTTAAATGTTTTAATTAGTTCTTTAAAAATATATATGTTTTAAAAATAGTTATTGAAATCTATTCAATTTTTGTTTTCATGTATCTGAATGTCTTAGGTATTTAAAGGCTATTAGTGAACTTTGACCAGCTTTGACAAGAACTGAGAGTCCACTCTCAACTCCAGTCTAGTGTTCTAGGGTCGGCACCTCAGGAGCATGTTGCCGGAAGCCTTGTCACTGCTACCACCTCACATCACCTCGTTGAAAGCCTTCCACACAGCCCTCTGCATAAAATGCACAGCAGTGGAGATATTTGGATCACTGGCAGCATGCTGATTTCTGCCCATTTCCACCCCTTTCATTTCAGATTAATTGTTTGTGGAGCTCTTTTGGGACAAATGAAAATGCAAAAGTTGCAATGTAACTGCTTATCTTTCATTTATTTTACATGAAATATTACTGGTTCAACCAGATTCTACTCACAATTTGAAAGATAATAATCTGAATGTGCAACCCTTGGTTTGGATGAGAATTTTTTCTCCAGAATCAAGCACATAATAATACTCAAATGACTTTAAATTGGCCACATTGTCAACATCAGCACCGAAGAGTCCAACAACAAGATTTATGTAGCTGTTTTGAAACCCAGAAAGATCAGAGCTCTGAGCATCTCTCTCAGTGCAATACAATGTTCCAAACATGGTTTATCAAAAGTATATGACTTCAAGATTTGGAGCTGTACATGGAGATGCACATTTAACAATTATAGAAGAATGTTCAGCCTATTCAGCTCAACTTTGCTGGCTCTAAATTAAATATTTAAATTCATTTCCTTCTACAAATTTGCTGGTTAACCATAAACCAATTCCCACAAAATCACTGAGCTGAAAAATTACAAATAAAAATTCTCAGATTAATAATAGTTTCATTATGTGCAATGAGAATGAATTATTACTCTAATATAATCAAAACAAACAAATCACAAGGCCAAGAACAATTGGCTTGTCTAAACAATGAGTATTGAGAAAGAGCAGGCGACAATGCTGCCAGTATCAGATTGATTGAAATGAAATGTAATTCATTATTAAATTAATCCCCACCCAAGCTCTTCTCCCAAAAACATGTTGGACTTCATTCAATAAAGTGGGAAGATACTTGTTCTTTACTTCCTATTTTGGTTTTCAATTTTGACATGCAAAGTTTTATATTACTGTGGATTTTACTGCTTATTTGTAACTATCCATTGCCTCAAATTAGTTGATGATCCCATGACACTGTATAAAGAAGAGTGCTCTGTTATCCCTGGTGCCCTGCCTAAGACATATCCCTCACCTAATGTTAATAAAAACAGGCTATCTGGTCATTATCAATTTGCAGCTTCTGAGAGCTGGCTCTCCCCAATTTGTCAGGCATAAGTATCATAACTGTACTAGTAACTATCATAACTATCATAAACAATCATAAACTATCATAACTGTCATTTTAATTAACTTCATGAGCAGTAAAGTATGTGGAGCATATTGAAAGGGTTGTGAAAAACACTATTTAAATGCAAGCCTTACTTTACTTAAAATTAATTAAAAATATCGCTCTATATTTCTCTCTGAATAAATTGAACCAGACTCTGTATTTTGTTGATCCAGACCATAGAATATAATTGTGAAGAAAAAAATCAGCAATTTTTCTGCTGGATTTAAAAGATACCTGATTTACATTGCCAAATACATTTCTGACAAGGTTGATAATGAAACATGCATCATGCTTATAGTTACAGTCATTATTAGGTTTGCAGAATTGCTACTGCAGTGGAATAATATATTTTTTTAATTCAGTCTTTGTGAATCAAATTCTTTGCTAATAACTGATATCCATGATTACATCTTTTATTGAAAGTTCAGTGCAGATTTTACAACTTTTTGTTTTACGATACTAAAGGTCAGGAAAATTCCAACTTCAAACTTTGGCGTGCATTGTGTTATTGTTCTTAACCAAGATGTGTTTATAGCATTATAGTTGGTAAAATGCCAATGGGTAAGCAATGTAAGGATCACCTAAGGTCATACTTTTTATAGTACAGGTGAGAATAAATATTTCAGGAATTTCTGTAGAACCCAGTTGTTAGAGGAGACATGTACCAGGAATGCTTTGACAATCTTAGGTTGTTCAGTTTGAAAAGGTGGCCAATAAAAGAGGAATTTAGAGAGAAATGTACTCATATTATACAAGTAATAGAAGAGTTTGGCCAAAATACTACTTCAAATTCAAGCAAATGTAGGAAAGGAAGTTTATAGTTGATGGCACAGAAACAGTTAGACAGGTATTGTATATGGATGCGACAGGTTTGGAGGGATAGGGACCAAGCTGCGATAGGCGATAGGATAGGCAGCTGCGATATGTTGGCCGGTGTGGGTAAGTTGGGCCGAAGGGCCTGTTTCCATGCTGTGTCACTCTATGACTTTATGACTCTGTGGCATACACATTTCTTCATGCAAAATAATAAAAGTTAGTATGGTCTTCCAATTCCCAGTGAGTACAAAAATAATCATTCAACCAGCAATCAAATGCTGTGGGTTTCTATAAAAGATGATTGTTTAGGGATTCAACATCGGGGATTCAAGTTTCTGGATCATTGGGACCTCTTTTGTGGAAGGTGTGACCTGTACAAAAAGGACGAGTTGCACTTGAACCCGAGGGGGACCAATATCCTGGCGGGGTGATTTGCAAAGGCTACTGCGGAGACTTTAAACTAGAACGGTTGGGGGGAGGGACTCAAATAGAGAAAGCTAGTAGACAGTGTGTGAGGCAGGAGGCAGAGAAGGGAAGCACTCCGACCCAACATGTAGGGGGGAAAGAAGAAAAAAATAATAAACAGAGAATAAGAGGTGGTGGGGTTCTTAAATGTGTGAGCAGAGAGACAGAGGGTTGTAAAATGAGGGTAGAAGCAATAGGTAGCAAGGTGAAAAGTAAAAGTGGCAGGCAGACAAATCAAGGGCAAAAATCAAAAAGGGCCACTTTTCAACATAATTGTATAAGGGACGACAGATGGCACAATGGGCTAAGTGTTCGGCTGGCAACCGGAAGGTAGCTGGTTCGAATCCCGCTTGGAGTGCATACAGTCGTTGTGTCCTTGGGCAAGACACTTCACCCACCTTTGCCTGTGTGTGTCCTTGGGCAAGACACTTCACCCACCTTTGCCTGTCTGTATGGAAGTAATTGTGTGAAGCACTTTGGGGTCAATGCAAGTTGACTAAAAATGTGCTATATATAAATAAAGACATTATTATTAAGGGGTAAGAGCGTTGTAAAAACAAGCCTGAAGGCTTTGTGTCTCAATGCAAGGAGCATTCGTAATACGGTGAATGAGTTGAATGTGCAGATAGCTATTAATGATTATGATATAGTTGGGATCACGGAGACATGGCTCCAGCGTGACCAAGGCTGGGAGCTGAACATCCAGGGATATTCAATATTCAGGAGGGATAGACAGAATGGAAAAGGAGGTGGGGTCGCGTTGCTGGTTAGAGAGGAGATTAACGCAATGGAAAAGAAGGACATTAGCTTGGAGGATGTGGAATTGATATGGGTAGAGCTGCGAAACACTAAGGGGCAGAAAACGCTAGTGGGTGTTGTGTATAGGCCACCTAACAGTAGTAGTGGAGTTGGGGATGGCATCAAACAGGAAATTAGAAATGCGTGCAACAAAGGTAAAACAGTTATAATGGGTGACTTCAATCTACATATAGATTGGGTAAATCAAATTGGCAGGGGTGCTGAAGAAGAGGATTTCTTGGAATGTATGCGGGATAGTTTTCTAAACCAACATGTAGAGGAACCAACGAGAGAGCAGGCTATTCTAGACTGGGTGTTGAGTAATGAGGAAGGGTTAGTTAGCAGTCTTGTTGTGCGTGGCCCCTTGGGCAAGAGTGACCATAATATGGTTGAGTTCTTCATTAGGATGGAGAGTGACATTGTTAATTCAGAAACAAGGGTTCTGAACTTAAAGAAAGGTGACTTTGAGGGTATGAGATGTGAATTGGCCAAGATTGACTGGCAATTGATTCTTAAAGGGTTGACGGTGGATATGCAATGGAAGACATTTAAAGACTGCATGGATGAACTACAACAATTGTTCATCCCAGTTTGGCAAAAGAATAAATCGGGGAAGGTAGTGCATCCGTGAATAACCAGGGAAATCAGGGATAGTATCAAAACAAAAGATGAAGCATACAAACTAGCCAGAAAAAGCAGCCTACCAGAGGACTGGGAGAAATTCAGAGTCCAGCAGAGGAGGACAAAGGGCTTAATTAGGAAAGGGAAAATAGATTATGAAAGAAAACTGGCAGGGAACATGAAAACTGACTGCAAAAGTTTTTAAGATATGTGAAGAGAAAGAGATTAGTTAAAACAAATGTAGGTCCCTTGCAGTCAGAAACGGATGAATTGATCATGGGGAACAAGGACGTGGCAGACCAATTAAATAACTACTTTGGTTCCGTCTTCACTAAGGAAGACATAAATAATCTGCCGGAAATAGCAGGGAACCGCGGGTCAAATGAGATGGAGGAACTGAGTGAAATCCAGGTTAGCCGGGAAGTGATGTTAGGTAAATTGAATGGATTAAAGGCCGATAAATCCCCAGGGCCAGATAGGCTGCATCCCAGAGTACTTAAGGAAGTAGCCCCAGAAATAGTGGATGCATTAGTGATAATTTTTCAAAACTCTTTAGATTCTGGAGTCGTTCCTGAGGATTGGAGGGTAGCTAATGTAACCCCACGTTTTAAAAAGGGAGGGAGAGAGAAAATGGGGAATTACAGACCAGTTAGTCTAACATCGGTAGTGGGGAAACTGCTCGAGTCAGTTATTAAAGATGGGATAGCAGCACATTTGGAAAGTGGTGAAATCATTGGACAAAGTCAGCATGGATTTACGAAAGGTAAATCATGTCTGACGAATCTTATCGGATTTTTCGAGGATGTAACTAGTAGAGTGGATAAGGGAGAACCAGTGGATGTGTTATATCTGGACTTTCAGAAGGCTTTCGACAAGGTCCCACATAAGAGATTAGTATACAAACTTAAAGCACACGGTATTGGGGGTTCAGTATTGATGTGGATAGAGAACTGTCTGGCAAACAGGAAGCAAAGAGTAGGATTAAACGGGTCCTTTTCAGATTGGCAGGCAGTGACTAGTGGGGTACCGCAAGGCTCAGTGCTGGGACCCCAGCTATTTACAATATATATTAATGATATGGACGAGGGAATTGAATGCAACATCTCCAAATTTGCGGATGACACGAAGCTGGGGGGCAGCGTTAGCTGCGAGGAGGATGCTAGGAGGCTGCAAGGTGACTTGGATAGGATGGGTGAGTGGGCAAATGCATGGCAGATGCAGTATAATGTGGATAAATGTGAGGTTATCCACTTTGGTGGCAAAAACAGGAAAGTAGACTATTACCTAAATGGTGGCCGATTAGGAAAAAGGGAGATGCAATGAGACCTGGGTGTCATGGTACACCAGTCATTGAAAGTAGGCATGCAGGTGGGACCACACCTGGAGTATTGCGTACAGTTTTGGTCTCCAAATCTGTGGAAAGACATTCTTGCCACAGAGGGAGTACAGAGAAGGTTCACCAGACTGATTCCTGGGATGTCAGGACTTCCATATGAAGAAAGACTGGATAGACTCGGCTTGTACTCGCTAGAATTTAGAAGATTGAGGGGGGTTCTTATAGAAACTTACAAAATTCTTAAGGGGTTGGACAGGCTAAATGCTGGAAGATTGTTCCCGATGTTGGGGAAGTCCAGGACAAGGGGTCACAGTTTAAGGATAAAGGGGAAATCCCTTAGGACCGAGATGAGAAAAACATTTTTCACACAGAGAGTGGTGAATCTCTGGAACTCCCTGCCACAGAAGGTAGTTGAGGCCAGTTCATTGGCTATATGTAAAAGGGAGTTAGATGTGGCCCTTGTGACTAAAGGGATCAGGGGGTATGGAGAGAGGGCAGGTACAGGATACTGTTGGATTTCAGCCATGATCGGATTGAATGGCGGTGCAGGCTCGAGGGGCCGAATGGCCTACTCCTGCACCTATTTTCTATGTTTCTATGTTTTTCTCATCAATTCATCTCTTATCCTCAATCTTTATGTAAGTTTAAATGAATGAAAAAGATGGGCGTCAGATGTATAACTTTTAGTTGATATTTTCAAGATTGGGATAGAAATTGACGAACATATTAAAACCAATTATTCAATACCGTGAATGGAAGTATGGGGGCTGGAAATGTCTTTGATGTAATTTCAGCATCAGCAGACTCCCTAATTTTCATTAAAATAATCCTAAAGATGGTCTGTAAATTCTGTTTACTTATAGCCTCTTTGTGTAACACTACTCTATTTCGCAAATAGTTGTGATTTCTCATGATAGAAATATATTTTCCCACAGCTCTTATCACCGCATATAGAGCTATGATCAAAGATCCTATAGCGAGCAAGATATTCCACTCCTGCTAAATCCAATGGGTTGACATGTGGTATGCAACGGAGTGGAACGTCGGGCTTTCCTTTGGCCATTTCAGTAACCCGACCCGACTTTGTATATCCCTCTCGCAGTGTAATCAGCCTTGCGAGGGTTGCGGAAGTTTGTGTGTCCGATATAGGGTTAGATTCATAATTCTGTTATTTCATAATTCTGTTAAATTTTGTGAAAGATTAATATGTTAACAAATTATGATTCTGTTAATTGTCTTTTTTAATGTTTTTTTCAAAACATTTCTTTTTAAATGGCTCATGTGCTGTGTTTGAGCTGATTTTTGTATTACACTTGCACTCTGTAATTCATCTAATCACACTGTTCACAACTGCGGTATTTGGAAAAATAATAGCAATATGAAGATTCCAGTTCTACTCTTGGAATGTTCCTTAATGTCCCTTAATGTTTTTTTGTGTCAATGGAATTGTTTTTCAACAAAATGGGTCTGGTCTTCCCAATAGCCAGAGAGTGGAATGAGATCTGTCTGTAATAGTGGGGTTATCTAAATAAAGTATTTAACAAAATAAAAATTGTTTTGAGCTAGATTAAAAAATGATGTATAACGTAAGGATGGTTTTATTCAGCGAGCATACAACTGATTAGATTGTGTAGGAAAGAAAACACATACACACATATATATGAATGTGATATAGATGTATATAATCATATAACACACACATATATATTTCTCCAGATTTTTATATATAACTAGACCAAGTGCAGACCCGTTGGGTCTGTTCCCCCAACGTGCGGTTGTGGGGGGGGGGGGGAGCCGGCATGCAGCATCACACACTAACTACCCCCCCCCCTCCCGCACTCACGCTAATGGAGGGGAGGAGGGGGGAGAGAGAGAGAGAGAGGGGGGGGAAGGAGAGAGGGGGGGGGGAGGAGAGAGGGGGGAGAGAGGGGGGGAGAGGGGGGGGGGGAAGGGGGAGAGAGAGAGAGGGGAGAGAGAGGGGAGAGAGAGGGGGGAGAAAGGGGGTGAGAGGGGGTGAGATGAGGGGCGGGGGAGAGGTGGGGAGCAGGGAGGGGGTAGGGGTGTGTGGAGGGGAGGGGGGTTTAGGGGAGGGATGGTGGGGGAGGGGAGGAGAGGGGGGAGGAGAGAGGGGGGGGAGGAGAGAGGGGGGGAGAGAGGGGGAGGAGAGAGGGGGGAGAGAGGGGGGAGAGAGGGGCGAGAGAGGGGAGAGAGAGGGGAGAGAGAGGGGGAGAAAGGGGGGAGAGAGGGGGTGAGATGAGGGGCGGGGGAGAGAGGAGAGTGGGGGGAGAGGAGAGGGGGGGAGGAGAGGGGGGGGAGAGGAGGGGGGGAAGAGGAGAGGGGGGGAGAGGAGAGGGGGGAGAGGAGAGGGGGGGAGGCAAGAGGAGGAGAGGAGGAGAGGGGGGAGAGGAGGAGGAGAGGGGGAGAGGAGGAGGGGGAGAGGAGAGGGAGGGGGGGAGAGGAGAGGGAGGGGGGGGAGAGGAGATGGAGGAGGGGGGGAGGAGATGGAGGAGGGGGGAGAGGAGAGGGAGGGGGGGGAGTGGAGAGGGAGGGGGGGGGAGAGAGAGAGTGCCTTTTTTACTTCAACCCAAACCCAAACAACCATTTGCAGGCAGTGCTTTTTTACCTCTAACCATATTTTCATTTTCAAACCAAATTAAGGGTACTCACAGTGCTGTAGACATTTGTCAGTGTCATTCAAAGCTCTAATTGAGGCACACCACTTGCAGAGACTGATTGAGGAACACCACTTCCTGGTTTTATATTCCCTCCCTCTCCCTCCAGCGGGGGCAGCAGAGAGAATGGGGAATGTTGTAAAAACATTAATATCTCTGTCAATTTTCATCCAGGAAAAATCCTCGGCACACATGCGGCGGTGGGGGGCTCTGAGCGAGGTGGCCAAAAATGACGGCCGTAGGTGGCGGCGTACTCTCGGAAACCGCAGCACAGAAAGCCAAAACCGGTCAAGAACAGAGTTTTAGTAATATAGATGATAAACTTTATTTCGGACACAGGGCCCAGACAAGGAACAACATTACATTAAAATACATTATAAACCTCCCCGCAACTTTACCCTGGCGTCCCAGCCGTGCTGATCCGGGCCAGACTTCCCACACGCTGTGGAAGGAACATAGGCATCTTTTTGCCTTTTATTGTGAGGCAGAGAAGCAGAAAGAAAATGAGGAGAAGATTTTTACCAAAGATGTTTGATTTTTACGACGATGTTCCGTAAATGGCTTCCGTCTCCACACTAGTATCTTTGCTCCGCTATGGGGTCTTTGGTGCGGAGACGGAAGCCAGTTACGGAAATGGGGCTGAAGATTACCCATGACCCTACTACGTCTTTTTCATCGAGTGGACGTAAATATATTTATTTATTGCTCATATTCTATGTCGCTCTTCTAGGGAGATGCTAACTGCATTTAGTTGTCTCTGTATTGTACACTGCACAATAACAATAAATTTTAAATCTGAATCTGAATCTGAATCTGAATCTGAATCTGATCTTGCTCGCCATAGGATCTTTGGCTATGATAATGCTTGTCGAGCCATGATAATGGGAGGAGGGATCATAGTCGCCTAGATGATGCAGACAGAGGAATGTACACATTCCTGTTTCTGAAGATCACTGCAGGCAGGAGGCAGCCTTCTTGTTCAAAAGACACATGGCCAGGGGTGTAAAAACTTAGGTTTCCTCTATGAATCTCATCTTCCGCTTGGATAGTTTACAACCCAATAGTATGAATACTGAATTTTCCAATTTCGGGTTACTCACACCCTCAATATTCTTCTCCGACACTCCTGTCCACTATGGTTCCTTTCCCCTTTCTTAACCTTTCCCATCCCCTTCTCCACTACACCCACACCTGGTTCCATCTGCTCATCATCTCAAACCCCCACCGCCCTCTCTCCATAACCACATATCTAATTCTACCTATCATCTACCAGCTTTTGTCACACCCCTCTCTCATACTATTACATTCTGGCTATCTTTACTCTTCTTTCTCAGTCCTGATGCAAGGTTTCAACCCAAAACATGACAAATACATTTGCCTCAAAGGGTACTGAGTATTTCCAGTTCTGTTTTTTACATTTCATAAATACCTGTACTTTTGGTAGGAGATATGTAACTTCGATGTAAATGCAAAAATCACATTGTCCAAAAATCAGAGATTCCCCAGTCTAGTTCCTGAGTATTTTTTGACATCTGCAATGTGGGAATGAGCAGAGACAGAATCATGTGTGGAGCCAGAGTAGATGTGCCTGAATCAGGACTGATTTGGGGACAGGGGTAGGTACCTCTAACACAATTCAGTGGAGGTGGATATCCAGAGGTTGGGGCCTCACATTTCACCAGCGCCTAACATCCACCCAAAGAAGTAGCAAAGCCATAACTTAACCATAAGGACATCGTCCACAGATGAATATTCCATGGCTGGCTTCTGAGAGCAGTTCAGGTCAGGGTGAGGCGTGTTAAAGCCTGCTGTTCCAATGTAAATCAATTAGGGTAGATACAGTTCCATTTGCACAATGGCAAGGTCAAACATGCATTGCACAAAACTAATGTCCTACTCCTTGTGTAGGTCTGTTACATCCATGGAGCCTGCATTTTCAGTTTCACAGAATGCAAAGGGAGCAGCTAATTGCATTTGGCAACCTATTTCCTGCTTCAAGTTAATTATATAACATATAAAAATATGCATTCTGTATTCAAATTTCTAGACCGTAATGTATTTTCCAACACTAATGTCTCAGCTGCTCTACTGTTTCAGTGCACCATTATCAATTAACGTTTCCAGCAATTTCCTGGGAGTGAACACATCTAAAGCCAAAATGTGTACTCAGATGCTATTTGTTTTTCTGCTCTTGTTCAGATGATATTCAAGAACAGAAGTGAAATGATAATAAATTTTGAGAAAGGTTATATCTTCTCAACATTTGTTCAACAGATGCTGTGTAAAAATAATAGTCACCTGCCTTAACTGAAGGAAAACATTTATCTTAAAATGCTAGTTTCACAAGATCAGTAAAGCAAGAAATAAAAGTCTTCTATTAGGCACCTACTGCTTCAAAACATGGGTTATTTGAAATAAAATTATTTCTTTCAAATTGATTTCTGCCATTGCGCTTTAATAAATCATCTTTCCTATTTGATGGTATTAAATGCTTAAATGGTTTACTCGTATCGCAGAAGTATAACTTCATTTCCCTTATCTTTCATCCAACAAATGCCAGATGTACAGATGTAATTGTATTGAACATTTGTGTGGAGGGAATCCATTAAAGCTTATGTCAAACAGGCCCCATATATACCAGATAACTTAGATATATTTTTCATAAACCAGAAACTATTCCCGTCTGGAAATAGTGTTTTAAAATACAGCACTAAAAAGGTATTTCCTGCTGATTTTGATGGCAGTGATAACTTGGCTCCTACATTTAATTGATATTGGGATGTACCATTTATAGTAAATGTATTTTCCCTTCACTTCCCCAACACTAGATTTCTGTTCTGCCCTCAGTATATTGAACTGAGCCTAATGTGGTGTCAAATTGTTTGTTCTTGATTTATCAGGAAAGGTCCATGATTGACTTCATGTATTTTATGATAGCACTTTGTGATTGTTGTTGCTGCCTTAACAAAACATGTCACCTGGAACAAAGTAATGGAGAAGCTGTTAATTAGATTAAAAAAGAAATTCAGTCTTTAATCCACATTCATCCCTGTCAATTGAATACTACACTAAATGGTCAAGGTTTAGTTAATGTACCACTGGGATAATAGAGGGTTCTGGTGAGACTGGACCTGGAATATTGTGTCTGGCAACAGAAGAACTTCACTGAAGATTCACCGAAGTGATTCCTGAGATACAGTGATGGTCCTTTCAAGAGACATTAAGCAGACTGGGCCTGTATTCTCATGAGTGTGAAAGAATGCGAGGTGATATCATCAAAATGTACAAAATTCTCACAGGTCTGGATGTGGAGTTACAGTGACATAAAGAACCAGGGGTCATATCGCAAGATAAGGAGCTGCATTATTTAGCGCTGAGATGACAAGCAATATCTTCATTCAGAAGATAGTGAATCTTTGGAATTCACAATTCCAGAGGGTGGTGGAAGCTCAGTTGCTTATTATATTCAGGAGTGACATCTTTTTTTTTCTATTGCGGGAAATCAAAGGATGGACACACACACAGAACAGGAAAGTGGTGCAAATGCTGAAGATCAGACATGATTTTATTGCGCAGCAGAACAGCAGCAAGGTGCGACATTGTCCATTCCTGCTCCTATCTTTTTTATTTTATCAATTTTATTTCTTATTCAAGTCTCTTCACTATTATTGGATGATAACAAATAGATTAATGGAAGGCAGAACAAGTTAGATTGTGACCATAAAGTCTTACAAACATTGTCTAAAAACTAGTCATTTGGTTCGTCATGCCTGTCCAGTTTAGTAACAACCCCAGCTTTCTATCTGCAACTCTCTAAATTAATTGATTTCAAGCACATGTCCAATTGGCCCTTGGAAGTTAAAATGCAACGATCCCACCAAACAGTATGGGCAATACCTTTCAGATTTCAATGAACATCTAATTGAAAGATTTATCTGCAAATCCTCACTGGTTCTTTTGACCGGTAGTTCTTCTGTTAAATAATTATTATAAGTTACCAACCAACTTGCCTGTGGATATAATATCCCTCTACTTCTTCTATTAAATCTCTTCATATAATTTAATATCTCAACCAGCTGTCTCCTTATTGTCCATAGAACTGAATGTCTTCTCTATAATATAAATATGGTAAACTTATTTTATACCCTTTCTAAAGACTTGGATTCTTTCTTAAATTTGATACTCACAATTGGAGATTAAAATCCAACTGAGGCAGAAATTGAAGATCCAGTGATCCTTGATCAAATTCATACTTACTATTCTTTATTAAATTTTGCTATTTTAAATGAAAATCAATTTTGTCTTTGTTGATAGTTTCCAGTTGTTTTCATCTCACTGGTATTGCACTTCTTGTACAATGGTTAACAGTCCTATCTTTCCTGTTTTTAAACACGCGTGTATTATTTGCAACTATCCAGTCTTCTGGCATGTCTCCAAACTCAAGGATTAACAAATTGTAATCATAGTTTATTCTAATCCATCCTGGTGTTCCTCTGCAACCTAGAATCTTATCCATCTGGAACTCATCTGGAGTTTTAAATGTGGAATAATCAAAACTCAAGCTTCCTGAGCAACATAGGATATGGTGGTTAAAATAAAATAGATAATGTTTATAACAATGCCAGGTAAATGGCAAATGATAAATGTAATAGAGAAATGGCAGATGCATTGAAGACAGAGATCTATTGAAAAAGTTGTAAGAGCAATAAGTTATGTAAACATTGTGGGATATCTACTTTCTAAATGCTTTGTTTCTATATACAGTATTTTAGCTACCCAATTTTTCTACTCTCCCTCGTCAAATGTGACATTAAATTCATCCTCTTCAATTGTGAGATGGAAGTATCATAAACATATTTTTGATATGTGGGCGGCGCGACTTTCGTCAACAGCGGCCTCTGCAGTCCGTCTGCGTTTTTATTATTTTATGTCTATGTTTTTATGTAGTTTTTGTTATTTTTTGTTGGGGTATGTGTGTGGGGGGGTGGGGGGGGGGTGTGGGGGTAACTTTTAAATCTCTCCCTGCACGGGAGACCCGACCTTTTCTTTGTCGGGTCTCCGTTGTCGTTGGGGCTGCAACGAGGAGCGGCCTCCAACAGGAAGACCGGGGGCTGTGGTGCCGACTACTCACCTCACCGTCGCGGAGCTGGCCGAGTCCGGAGCGGGTGGAGCTGTGGTGGACGCTGCTGCGACCCGACCCCCGGAGATTCGGTGGCTGCAACTGCGGGTCTGGCGGACGGCGGCACCGGGAGCCCGCGGGTCCCTGGAGGGAGACCGCTTTTCAGGGCTCCCGCAATGGAGACTTCTCCCGCCTGAGTTGCGGGGTTGAAGAGCTCCTGGAGCGGGGCCTTACAGCACCGCCCCGCGCGGGCCGGGGGCTCTAACATCAAGAACCCGGTGTGCGACCTTGCATCACCCGGCGTGGCTTTAATGGCCGCGGGACAATCGCCATCGCCCGCCGGGGGCTTTGACTTTGACTCTGACATGGGGGGGAGAGTGCAGTGGAGAGATAAGTTTTTTTGGCCTTCCATCACAGCAATGTGATGGATGTTTATGTAAATTATGTTGTGTCTTGGGTCTATTTGTTTGTAATGTATGGCTGCAGAAACGACATTTCGTTTGGACCTCAAGGGGTCCAAATGACAATAAATTGAATTGTATTGTATTGTATTGTATTGTATATCGTCTGCCACAAAATACTTGATTTTTTTTACTGTGATCATCAGCCCTACCAATCTTTTAATAATCACTCATTTTCATATGTCGATAGAAAGTTTTGAATTCCCTTTTGTGATCTTGCTCATCATTTCTTACTTTGTCTTTCTATCCACTTTAAGTGTCCTCCCGTCTGCTCTGCTTGTTTGCAAATGTATTCTCCAGTTGGCATTTTGCTATTGTGCTGCGTGTTCGAATCACGTCGAGGTCACCAATGTGGTGCGTAGGTCCCGAAACGAAAGAGAGGAGTCAGGTATTTCGAGAGGCACCTTTATTTATGTTCTTCCCGGTTGTAGGGAAGTCCACGAGAGAAAGATGGCACCCAAACCCTTGCCTTTAAACCCTCTGGTTAAGGGCCGCCTCTGGACTGAACCATTCCCGTGCCGAGGGGTTTGACAGTTAGGATGGCCCGACCCTTGGGAGCCGCCACACTATTTCAGTTTAACATTTGTCTACCTTCTAACTGCCATGCTGTATGTTTGTTTGCACCCTACCTATCTCTGCCTTAAAGATCCGCTACTGTTGAGAAACTATTTTGCTAGTACATTTTTCTTTCCAGTTCTATTGATGTTACATCCCTTTTCAGAACAATAAATTTGTCCTATTTAACATGTTATCCCCATTTCTGATTTATCTATTTCATAATAATTTTAAAATTAAGATATTAAGCCTGTTATGACATATTTTCTCCCAATCCACAACTCCAATTGCCCAACTTCATTTACCAATTCCCAGTGTAGTATTAGGCTGCACACAGCTTAATCAAAGCTTTTCTACATATATTTTAGGAGTCTATATATTCCCATCTATAAGACACTGTTCATCCTGCACATGGTGCCTGTGGGAGAAATGTATCTTCACTTTTGGGCATCATGGTACAAGGAAATATGCTGTGGGAGTGAGGTAGGTTAGGACCAAGCTGCAACGGACTGTTCCAGCTGCTACGGTCAGGCAAACGCCTCCGTTGCCATGCGGTGAGAACAGAGAGGTTGAGAAGGAGTTTCTTCCCAGAGGCCATTCGGACTGCAAACGCCTATCTCACCAGGGACTAACTCTACTGAACGTTTTTCCTTCCATTATTTATTATGTAAAGGTATATGTGTGTTATGATGTGTTTATAGTTTGTTTGGTTGTTTGGTTGTTTGTCTTTTTGCACAAAAGTCCGCGAGCATTGCCACTTTCATTTCACTGCACATCTCGTATGTGTATGTGACAAATAAACTTGACTTGACTTGACTTGACTTGGCAACATGTTTGGCTTGAGGTTCTGGCCGTAAGTTAAATATGAGGTATTGGCTCCACAATTCTCTGATCCGTGGTGGTTGAACGTGTTCAAGTTCATCATCTGTGGCAAGATGTGCTCATTATGATTATGTTGCTGAACAATATTTGGAGTAGGTAATTGGATATGGGAAAGCAAACATCCAAATAAGTGAAGGAATTAATGCAATAAATATTACATTTAAATTAATCTGTACAGTGCACAGTACCCATAACCCAGTTTGTTGTAATTAGTACTCATTCCAAAAGGTTTTTAGACGGCCTTGATTATTTGTTTGAATTAATGTTATCCCTTGCACAAAACTATTGCTCAATGTTAATTATTATTTGATGTCAAATTAAAATGTTAATATATTATCAAATGCTATGAGATGGTGAAATTTAAAGGCATCAGTGTTGGATGTGCTCTAACAAAAGTGATTAACAGCCTATTGTGAAGCTTAACAGCTATTGTGATAATCGAATTTCAGAAACAAATGTGACCTACAATTCTTTGTGTAAATCAACAGTTTCGCTTTGGTCCCAGCTTGTTTCTGCTTCTAACAAGCATAAATAATATGCCAAATCATCAATAACAATCTAGTCAACAATATATTAAGGAATTAGTTGCAAGATATATGTATTAGCCAGATGGTCACATAATTGAATCCTTCTTTTATTTATTTGATATGGACATCCAATATTTATTGGTCAGGATGTATTAGTCATCACTACTTTAGAAGATGGTCATGGTAAAGATTCCCCCATGGTGTTGTTGGGTATACATATTTCCAATTCAGGTGCGCAAATTCCTTACTTAGCAGATTCCAGCATCTGCACCCTTTTGTTTCCAGCCTTTGCCTCTGCCTCCACCTTCCTCTTCCCCTAGCTCCATTCTCCCCCTTTCTCTCTCTTTATCTGTCTCGATCTCTCACCCACCTGCCACTGCCCCCTGACTCCACCCCTCCCTGCCCTTCACCTGACTCCATCTGCCCATCATCTCACTCTCCACCTGTCTCCATCTGTTGCCTGTCAGCCCTTGCCTTATCCCTATTTCTCACCTCTTTGTGCTTGTTATCTCCTCTATACATTCTAAGTCCTGATGTAGGATCTTATCCCAAAACAGCAACTAACGTTTTGCTTTCACTGATAATACCTGACCCGTTGAGTTCCTCCAGCAGTTTGATCTTTGCTTGAGATTCATGCACCAGCCGTCTCTATTGCCTCCATGGACTGTTACATTTTCTGATGCCAGGAATTGAAATGATACATTACGTAAAGCAAAAAGTGACACTTATGCAAGAATGTTCATGTGAATCAAATAAAGCTTTTGGTAAGAATATTGCTCTGAAGTACTACAACAGAGATGCTCTTGACCTGAGACAATAGACTAGCATGACAACAATCACGTTATGCTAGTTGTGTCACCTCCCATCACCAAACTTACGTCAGTTTTGAGCATCTTCTTACTGATCTGATTTTGGACCTTTGGCAGAACTAGTAAAGTTGAACAAAAAATGTATTCAGCATTTGATTGTTGATTGTAGGAAATTTTAGTAATGCCTTATGTCATGTCTTGAATTATCCTATTTTCTTTTTTGAAGGAGAATGGCCTTTTTGACCTTGCAAATGTGAAATACCCAAGTTAATTATTATTATTATTATTATTATTATTATTACTGCCCTCCCAATTTGTGTTCAAACAGAATGTAATTTCTTGGGTTCAATTGCCCACCAACTTTATGTGTGCCTCTGTGTGCCTCTGAATCTAGCACCAAAACAAATAAGATTAATTGCACGCCTGCTTTTCAATGTTGATCATATTTTGTACAGTATATGGACAAGATATTTCTGGACCTTCAATCACACCATGAAATATCTCAGTAACTAATATTTTTGGTTAACATTAGCAATAGAGTAGAAACAATTGTCATGGAAGGAAAATCGGATGCTGTTTAAAAACATGAGCAAGTTCATTCTCCGAGTTTTGCCCTTCTACTTTGGATCACCGTACCTTAAACAGCTCCCAGCCGATCAGTAATCCTCCTATATGAATGGTCAATGTCAGCAACCAATGCAAATGAAAAGCAGGGTTGGTGTATTCACGAATACACAATACTCTACCAAGCAGTAGAGCATTGATATGTTATAGCAGTCTTGGCCCTCAACACAAACACTCACAGCTATATACTTCCTGGTAGGTAGCTGTCCTGCTATAGGAAGAATGTCATTAATCTGGAAAGTATGCAAAATGATTTGTGACGATGTTATCACATCTGGCAGATTTGAATTGTAAGGATAGCCTGGAGAATAGGAGGGTGAGGAATAACCTTATAGATGCATCTAAAATCATATCGGCCATGGATAAGGTTAATAGCTTCCAGTCTTTAGCTCAGTGTTGTATTCAGAAATACAGGGCATGAGAGTGGAAAGATTTAAACGGGACCTAAGGGGCAACTTTTTCACACAGATGGTGTTACATACACGGAACGAGCTGCCAGATGAAATGGTAGAGATGGATACAATTATGATATTTAAAGGATACTTAGAAGGTATATGGATAGAAAGGTTTTGGAAGGACATGGTCCAGGTGCAGACAAGCGAGACTAACTTGGTTAGGCAACATGGTCAGCATGGATGAGCTCGGCCAAAGAGATTATTTCCAGGCTGTATAGATCAATTACCATATGACTCTAGATACTTTTAAAAGGACTTGCACTCGATCTTTGGCTGCTGTGCCTGGAACGTGGTACGACAGTTTGCCTTCCAATAGCAATTTTGCAGTAATAAATTGCGTAAGGCTCCATTGCCCACTCAAGCAGCCTCTCTACATGTGAGCAATTTATGACTGGACTTATTCCAGGTCCCATCATCAGGAATCCCAACAAAGAAATTCACAGCAGCAGGGAGGGCAGAGATTTGCACTGGGTTCACAGGGCAGTGGCACTGTCTATAACACATCCCCATGTGTATAATGACAAAATGACTTCCTTCAGGGCTGATGCTTTTATCACTCCCATTCCTGAGAATGCATTGTGAGAAGATAGACACAAAAATGCTGGAGTAGCTCAATGGGTCAGGCGGCATCTTTGGAGAAAGGGAAACTGTGACATTTCATGTCGAGACTCTTCTTCAGACTGAGAATCAGGGGAGAGGGAAACAAGTGATATGAAAAGGTACAAAGAACAAATGAACGAAAGGTATAAGAAGAACAAATCAAAGCCAGCCAGATTATCAGGGAAAGGTGGAGCCTACAATTGTCCACTGTTGGCTGTGGAGAAGGTGATAACAAGTAGATACAAACAGTGAAATTAAGCAGGACGACAGTGAAATGAGTAGAATGACACGGGTGGGGGAGGGGTGGGGGGAGAGGGAATGCAAGGGTTATTTGAAGTTAGAAAAATCAAAGTTTATACCGGGTTGTAAGCTGCATAAGCAAAATATGAGGTGCTGTTCCTCCAATTTGCATAAGTCTGAAGAAGGGTCTCGACCTGGAATGTCACCTATTCCTTTTCTCCAGTGATGCTGCCTGACCTGCTGAGTTACTACAGCTTTTTGTGTCTATCTTTGGTATAAACTAGCATCTGCATTTCCTTCCTATGCATTATGAGTGTTGAGTGAGGTACCATTGTACTCCTTTGTGTTAAGGGCTGGTGTATGTAGAGTTAATGGTTGGAAATTCATTTGCATGCTGTGATCTTTATTTGCCATGCATTAGAACATTCCAAGATGACTTTCTAAGTAGTTTCTGACATTTGCAATTTATTGTTTCTGGAGTCTCTATACAGTATTTATGGTATTTACTGACACAGAGATGCCAGGACAGGAACAGTGGTGTGCAATAATATGCAATACATTTCTGGAGGTCTTACCAGTACATAACACAGACTTTACATAGAAAAGCTGGTCTTCACAATGAATGAGAAGTCTCTTCTGATGTTCAAAGGAAGGCCTGACGCAAGTGTGGGATGACTGCATGTGTATGGTCTTCAAAGTATGAAATCTCATTACATTATTCCTTATGTCATTACCAATCAGACCTTGACCGCTCATAAACGACCCCACCACAGCCCACACCCCCACCCCAAAGTCACAACCTCTACCCCTCCCCCTGACACACCTGACTGTAAGCCTGGATTCTCCCTGCTACCATAGCAGACAATCATGAACATCGCCATCACGTCTGTGTCCTCCCCTCCCCCAACCCCCCCCCCCCCCCCCCCCCCCCCCCCCCCCCCTTAGCCTCATCTGTAAAAGCCTCACTTAATTCTCAAATGTGTGAAAACATTGCTTTGTGTGCATTAACATGCAATGGAAGATTGTTGTGATGGATCCTTGTGGAAAACATGTGTCAGTCATCCACATACATCCAATTTTATATGCATTTCCAGTCTGAAAGAATCACAAGGACAAGATTATTTGATGCTGGTGTATCTCCCATGGCACAGATGGAGAATACTGTCTATGTGTTGTGACATTGCTCCTTATTTTTGATTTTTGTTTTTTTGTTTTAAGTATGAGGCATGGAGAGATGAGGATGATATTTTGTGGTAGCTGTCCTCAAGATGAGGTTATTAAGGGAAATGCCTGGTTTAATGCTTTAATTCCCATTCTTGCCAACACTATTCATCCTTCATTTTATCACACCTTCCATTGCCTATATTTTCCCTTTCCCTGCCAACTGCTTTCGTTCCTACCTCATCTCACTAGTTTAATAACCCTATCTCCTTCCTTTTGAACGACTCACACAACTAGCGTTCTTTCTCTTCTTTCTAATTTCCCTGATGTTGATTAACCATAACCCTTGCCCCCTACCTTTTACTTCTACTCCTTTTTTTAGTTTTGCTTAGAGATACAGCATGGAAACCGGCTCATTTCATCACCGAGTCCATGCTGACTATCGATCACCCGTACAGTAGTTCTATGTAGTCCCACTTTCACACGCTACACACTGGGTGCAATTTACAGCCAATTAACTTACAAACCTGCACATCATTGGAATGTGGGAGAAAACAAGAGCACCCAGAGAAAACCCACGCAGTCATAGGGAGAACGTACAAACTCGATACAAACAGCATCCTTTGTCAGGATTGAACACTGTTATATGGTGCCATGAGGCAGCAACTCTACCACTGCATCACTGTTTCTTATCCATACTCATTCTCCACCAAGTGATTGTGGTGGATGGTGGAAGGGTGGATGGATAATGTATCAGGAAGCTGGAATCATAGTCAATTTTTATCCAGTCTAATTTTCCTACTCTCCTCCTCTGTTTTTTTCCCCATCAGAAGCATTA